>NC_091132.1:113217105-113362105 GCF_040183065.1 Periplaneta americana
ATATAAAACGGCATACTACATGTCACCCATGAAACATTAAAAGGTTAAGTGTTATTATTATTATTATTATTATTATTATTATTATTATGAATATTATTATTATTATTATTATCTCTGTACGTCGATCCTTTTTCAGCAGATGTACGAATAATGCGGTTAGATCTTCAATTTAAACTCACAGATTTACAATGTGATGTTACGAGTAAATGAAAGCTAGATGTAAGGACTTGATAAATGTTGAATTTTTCAAATCGTCGCCAAAAAATAAATTTCCAAAATATCCGAAGCTTCGTTCTTTCGCTTGCTCTGTTGAAGCCATGTTCGCTAGAACTTACGTTTATGAAAAATTATTTTCAACAATGAAAATAGTAAAAACCAAATTTAGATCACGACTGACAGACAATACCTTCGTGATGAACTACGACTGGCAGTAATTGACATAATTCCTGATTTTGAAACTCTGTCCCAGAGGCATTCTGAAGACAGTTAATTTTAGATTGTGATATTGTTCATTTATTGTTCATTTCTTTCTTCGTTACACGTACTAAACATTAGTTTGTAGCTTTGTACTGTATAAAATTACTAGCTGAAAGTACCCGGCGTTGCGCGGGTTTTCCTTTCTGCTTCTATTTTTAATTGAACTGGTTATTAAATTTTCGGAAATCTCGAAAACCCAACTATAGACAACCATAACAAATTGTCTTTACTAAGCTTTCTTCGTCCATAAAGATGAACCGTTACTTAACTTCACTTACATGAATTAATGAACTCCTTAGCCAAATGCCTGCCAGGGTTAACTAAATTTAAAACAGTTTTAGATCAGGCACCGAGAAGAAAACATTTCATCATGTGCTTCACATTTAATTTTTTTTTAAATTTATATATTTATTTATTTTGTTATTTATGTATTCTGGTGTAGATAAGGCCATTAGGCCTTCTCTTCCACACCGCCAGAAATACAAATAAAATAATAGAAAAATTAAACTACAGTATAAACAAAGTAAAACCCAACGAAAATATATACAGGCTACAGTCACACAACCTTTAAATGAGTTAACATTGCCTTGAAGTTCAGCAATACAAAAACACACCCTTCGATCTCTATACGCCCTCTTAGTGTTGACTCAATGTTCTACAGATCTTACATTTTATCTCTGCCGGTCAGTTACCGCTAAATTTCAAGTGCCTTATCTTAGTCGTGGCTGTCAGCATATTAAATAATTTCTCTTGCCGTCTCCTTTCCTCCCCACCACAAATGTGACGTTGTACTGAGGCAGAGATAAAATAATTATAAGATCTGTACATTGATCTGAAGCTGTGCTGACATACATTTCACGTAATTTTATGTCTACATGTGCTTTCTCTTGAACTTCAGAGAGCTGATGGTAATTAGGGAATTCCCTTGTTCCCAGTCTGAATTCGTTGGGGTGTCATCGTGAGCCGAAATTTATCTGTCTATCGGTCGTACCAAAGAATCAATATATACATATATAATTCGGCTTATATTGGAAGATTTTTTACCCCTTGACAGCTGTACGTCCGCTTATATCATACCCGGGCTTTTTAAATATGACTCGAGATATTACATCTCACAAATTCAGAGCATATTAAATATATTATTTTTTATATTATATACAGACTGCAGCTAGAGTATAATTTTGCAAGAAGTCAACATAAATAATAATATTTTGAAAGACATATATTATGTTATAGAAATGAAGTGACTGTTCTTTCCACAACTCTTAACATTCTACACTGGCAACATGATTACACAGAATTTCGCAATAACACATTATCGGACACGGACAATAATATTTTGAAAGATACGTATTTTAGAATTAATATAGTGTTATTTTCAGTGGGCTTACGTATATTCACATAGTACATTAGGAACATGACAAAAGTATCATTGATATGCATACAATTCGTTTTTCCCTCTTTTGTATAAATGTGTATATATGTTTAGGTGTGCTCACTCGAAAGCAAGTTACGCAATTTATTGACAATGTGAAAAACACGGAGTTTTTAAGTGAATGCCTGCAACTTTGAGCGACTATCTTTGAGCTTTATTTTACTACGGTCAGTACGAATGCTAGTCGCACTGAAATGGCAGTTGCTTAAAATCGAATGGCATGTTACTGGCTACCATAGGAATATGTGGGATAAAATCATCTTTTCTTTTCGTTTTGCCAGTTAATACTATCACTTCTGTTACGTTTGGCATGAGTTTTTTCACACTAATTCCTGTTCCATTGCATACTTTTTTGGATCAGTATTTCGCAATAGTACTATTGGTGATTCAATATTAAGTATTCAATTATGTGTTGACAATCCTTGCGATTTCAAAGAATTCAAGAATTCAGTTTGATAAAACACAGTCTGCTCACTATCTACAACTATCTCGAGAAACACATAATACGGTTCTGGACTTCATAAAGATACTTAATGCATGAATTGTCTAGATTTTGGCCTTCATGATGAATCTACAATGTTATTTTATATCGTTTTGCTTTTTCCATGGCCTCATGAATTGTCTAGATTTTGGCCTTCATGATGAATCTACAATGTTATTTTATATCGTTTTGCTTTTTCCATGGCCTCATGAATTGTCTAGATTTTGGCCTTCATGATGAATCTACAATGTTATTTTATATCGTTTTGCTTTTTCCATGGCCTCATGAAAGTCGATGTTGAATACAACCAACGCGCTAGATACTATAAAGAGGCTGAAGACTTCTGAAAGTTGAAGACAATTGAACATTGGTCCGCCATATTTTGGTTAGTCAAAACAAAGGGGCGTGGCTCGGATGTTGTAGGAAAAGACTGTGATGAAGTTAGTAGTATTGTGAATTGAGTTACATATTAAGACTATGTTAATAAGTAAAAAGTAAAATACACACAAAACTTTACGTTTTATAGCAGCTGTAGGCCTATATTTTTATTACTTTCACTAAATATAGCCCAGTTATTAAATGACAAACTATACTCAATGCAACCAAAGCAAAGCACCTAAAGACGGATGAATGTATTCGGCAGAAGAAAAATAAATAATTTTTTTACTTCGTCACAAATTTAATGACCTTACAGCTAATCTAACCTAATATGAAATCATGTAATTCAGTGCTCACGAGGTGATTTCAAGAGAGACGACGTATGTAACTAATAGGAGTAAAATATAGGAAAGGTAGTGGCGAAATTAAAAAAAAAATTCAATAATTAAGTTATTGAGAAAAATTCATTTGAAATTGGGATTAACACAGAGAACTTTTGAAAACTGCAATTATTAAAACTACAAATAACCTCTTAGCATGCAACATAATAATTAAAGAATGACACTAATAGAAAGTTACTCATGATCATAACTCACCACATTTATTAAAACGATAAGATACTTACGATTAACATTGTTATCAGAAACAACAGGAGCCACAGCTAGCTACACTTCTTTTCGCGTGATGGAGATATCGTGTACTCTAATATACAGTAATTTGAAACAAATATTGTCGCGTGATGGAGACATCGTGTAGTCTAATATAATTTGAAACAAATATTGATCTTACACGTGTCTCGCAACTAAGCAGAGGCATTTTCAGAATAAAACTGTTCTTACATTATTTTGAACAATAATGACAAATTGTGTGTGATGCAAGTGCTAACTTTCCTCTTTGTTAACAAAAAGAGCCCTACGCATTAATAAAAAGAAAATTGGAGTAGGCCCTATAAACACAATAAATACTAAACTCTTGATGGTACAAACTTATTAATACAGATATTTCGCTTATGCTCAGTCCGTCTTATCTTATAATTCTCTGGGGCAATGGTACTTGTATTGAGAGGGGTTAATTATCCAGCAACGAATATTATGATTTACGGTACATTTCATTTAAATCCGAGGGAATGAGACATTTTTGGAAATTTTAAAGTCTTAATTATTACTCTTTCATTTATAAATCAACTTTTTACAAAACCTATAGCGAAATGTTTAAATTAAATATTGATGTATACGAAAAATATAATTTATTTTATTTTACCTGGCAGAGTTAAGGCCTGCTCTTCCACTGACCCAAGTCTACAATTAATACAAATAAATAAATAATAATAATAATAATAATAATAATAATAATAATATGTTGTGAAATATTATTATTGAAAGTGTATCATACAAGAATATGAAATAAAGTATTCATTGGAAACTACGGGACACCTTATTATTCAAAGAGGCAGTGTACCTTCGATAACCACTCCTTGCGGAGGCTGGTGGTACTATAGATCGCCATGTTTTGCAGGGAACGATCCATAGTACTGTTGGCCTCCGCAGGGAGCGCTTATCAGAGGTCTTCAGCCTCTCTATAGTATCTAACTCGTTGAATACAACAGACAATAATAAAGAACAATTGACTGTAGAAGATTGGATTTAATATTATACATTAATATTTGACCGTATATATTTTTATGTTTTTATCTTTTTTATTAATTTAACGTCTATTTGTCCGATTTTAATGTAGCCTATGTTCTTCTCCTGGTTATGAAGGTTAAATGTGCAAACTTTGACACAAATCGGTCAAAGCGTGTAGATTTGTATAGAAAACATACATACATACATACATACATACATACATACATACATACATACACCCACATTCACTTTTATATATTAGATATTTAAGTGCTTGACGTAAGGAAAATGAAAATCCGTTAATAAGTCAGACAGTTGCTTCACTTCCCCTTCGGGTGTCCGCCTCCCTCCATAGGTGCTATGCACGTTGCAGGTTACACAGTGGCTCGGCGCACGATTACATTTTCGCTACGGCTGGTCTAATGCCAAGGCACGTTTTTCTAAGCGGGTTGTGGTTTCTATAAAAAATGTAAGATATGATTTAATGAAAGTTAATTTACCTTTCGTTTAGGTATCAGAAAACAGATCCTGTGAACTCCCAATTGCCCTAGCATCTGCCCTATTAAAACCATTCACTATTTCTTTCACTATCTGAAAATTGCCAAGATGGTATATGCATGCAGCAACCACGTACCTTAGTCAATAGTAGCCTACTTCAACTATAAAAAATACGTAAAAATGAAAATTTAACCACAGAAAACAAAACTGGCTTTAAAAATCTGTAAAGTGAAGAAAATAACCTAAATAATCTAAATGTTAAAAATAATGACTTCAATCTTGAAAACATGGAAAAAATGCATTTTGATTAGGCTACCTATAAAAATCCCACAGAGGTAACACATTTCTTGGATAATAATATTTAATTGCCACTACGCTCGTCTCCGCCTACTCAGAAAAAAGATGACTTTTCATTAAAATCAAGGCTCTAAAAAATATCATCTTAGACTACAATCGTAGGTCAGGCGGTAGATTCGTTTGCCTGCTGATCCGGAGATTCGCTTGGGCGTGAGTTCAAATCCCGCTTGGGCTGGTTAACTGATTGACTCCCCACCAAAGAATTTCCTCAACTGTAAGGCGAATGTCATGTAATCCTATAACAAATTCTCAGCCTCAATCTCGCAAAATGCCATTTAGGTATCATCAATTACATAGATGCTAAATAATCTTGTATCTAGTTGATAGTTAAATTACCGACTATAATCTATGGTCTGGTCTTATAACTAGTGGCTTGTGCTGCAAATGCTGCAAACTAAGTCCATAAGAAGTTCAAATAAAAATTGCGAAAACGCAAGTAACAATGTTAGGACGATTAGCGAGTTTTTCATGTGGGAGTAATGCAGTAGCTATTTCAGGTCATTGTGGATTGTAGGTGAGAGTTAAGAAAATTTCAGGTTCGATTAAACAAAAGAAATATGAAATTAATTTTAATTCAGTTTAAAGACGCAGCTGAAGTAGAAAAAATGACTCATTACTACCAAGGAAAATTAGAGAATCACACATATAAATATCTACATCACACTGCCATTAAATATATATGAAAAAGACCCACACTACTTGATTAATAACTATAAAAATATTTAATTTTTAATAACAATATTGTTACCTTACGTAAGTTGTGTAGTTTTCAGTAACATTATATACAGCTACTACTCAGCAAATTATAGAAATGAAGATCTAATTTAAAATATTCTTTCTTTGCGTCTACTTATATAAAACCCCAAAAGATTTCACTTTCACATCATCAATATAGCATTAATGTTTGTAATTAGTGACAAATAGGTCTACTCACATAATTGAATTAATTATAATAAGATTCCATTTTAATGGCAATAATCTCATCAAACATTCTTAAGTTTTGTAGTTCTTAATATCCAATACACAGCTGTACTCTGAAAACTATAGACCAGAGAATCAGACTATTTTTATACGTTATCAAACATTTACACAAATGAAGATCGACATATTGGGATTATGATGTTATGATGTCAGAGAATCTGAGCCGTTTGAACTCTAAATATGTCAGCAATTCTGCAGGTCATGGCCTTCGTGTAATATTGTTTATTGTAGTGTATGTTTTGTTTTATTCTGAAATGCCATTAGTTCTCGAAACTGACGAAATATGGATTTTGGAAAATAGAAAATTATATAGGAAAACTAACGCTTCACTGAAAGTTACTATTTTTCTGAAAATCCTTGGATGCCAAGCTTCAAAATGACGGGTCATTCATTAAAATCCGTTCAGCCGTTTTCCCGTAATTTTCATTACCAGTTCAAATTATATATATAGATGTTCTCTGCTAAAGAAGAGCACTAAGTAAAGAATTATCCATCGGAGTAGCGCAGGCAGTAGCCGGTATGCCTACTGGTCCGGAGCTGCGCTTGGGCGTAAGTTCGATTTCCGCTTGGGCTCACTACTAGTTACATTTTTTCCGAAGTTTTCTCCAACTGTAAGGTGAATGTTAGATAATCCATGGCAAATCCTTGGCCTCATCTCCAAATTCCATCTTACTATCACCATTCCACCAATGCTAAATAACCTAGTAGTTGAACAGCATCCTTAAATTAGCGACTAAAAACGGCTACAATAAAAGTTGCCAGAATAATATGGAATTACAATTATAAACTCACAGGCTCAGTTTCACCAAACTTCGTTAAAATAACGCTAACAGCATGTTAATTAACGTGTTGTTAAATATTAAACATCCTGTTAGTGTAATAGTGCTTCACCAACCATTTGAGGTACATTGGTTAGGTAACATGATGATAAGAGTAATGTAACAGAAATCAAAGAAGCAGTGTTTGTATGAAAGTTTACTGAATGTGCCTTTAGTTGGTGTATTCATCTTTTTTAGCGGAGAATTGTATTTTTTACATTATGAAAGTATTAGAGACTAACATAATTACAGCGGAAATCGAGAAAAAGAAAGTGTAAGAGCAGTAATTTTACCTCATATGAGAAATATAATTATTTTAGTAGATCTAGCAGTTATATGAATGTAATTGAACTCAAACGTAGTGATGGAACTTTCACTAGGAAAAAGGAACTAGCATGGGTCTCTTTAACCCAATATTTTCAATCGCCATTTGGATGTGAAAACGCAAACTATGAAACAAATCAATGTTATGAAAATATTAAAAGAATTGCTAAGACGGGTCATGCACAAGATACAGTGGAACATTTGAAAACTGGCGGTAGTACTTTCACTCTCAAAGTTGATATTTGTACGAAGATTCTTTCAATTATCCAGGATCAAATATAACCAATAGAAAATGAAAATAATTGTGATGCTGAATACTACAATGGTAAGCGTTAATATTATTTTCATATCTTATATATATATATATATAACATATCTTCACACGTCATTGGTCATAATTACATGTGAACTGTTAATACAGTGAAATAAAGAAATATCGTTTTGAAAATCTGCAATTATATCTGAATATTAATACGAAATAATAATCACAGAAATGCTTACGTTAATAAACACATATCTTCTCTTTACGGTGGATGCAGTGCTAATATTAATATGAATCATTTTAGTATTTTTGAACATAATTACAGACTATCTCTTCTGAATAACTAAAAATGCTGAAGTAATGATTGGAACTAATTGTTTTCACTCCAAATATATCTCGATATAATAATGTGGCGCGTAACATATGTTCTCTGGATTCACGCTGTAACAGGACGTTAAGGATTTAACTGGGGGAGTATGCTATGTTAATTTAATAGTGGGTTTAACATGATGTTAGCAGTAACAACAGTTGATGACATCTCTTCCGTTAAGTTTACTGTTAAACTGCCTTAACGACATGTTAAATATTTAACAAGGATTGGTGAAACTGGGCCACAGTCTCTTAACAACTTTTGTAGTTTAAAGGGGTCATTAATTAAATAATTACAAATTACAACGTCAGTAGGTTAAAGGGAAACTAAAGTAAAGTAATAAAGTTACAATAGGACCTATTGAATAGGTCCGATCCTATTCACTTTCAGCAAGAACGGTTGTGATGCAGAACTTCCATTTTATTATTCCTGACGAAACTCTGCACTTGAACTAATTGGTGACAGTACTTAAATGTTTGGGTGCAGATTTCAGAGTCGTGTACCTGTGTTGACACTGGAAATGCTGTTTATTGTGTCACATGAAGTTTCAGGACTGTATGAACTGCTACTTTTTTTTAACGTAACATCATTTTTATTCTTAATTACATTTATGCATTTAGAGAGTTTATTTTCAACACAATTTAATAATAATTGATTATGTAACTACCTCCAAGTAAGACGTACACATGTGAACTAATTATACTAGAGTACATGAGCCACCTGTGCAAAGAGCCTGGTTGGATTATGTCGTTACACTCGACAATTGTACAAATACAGCCAGCATTTGTTGCAAACCGTCGAACAACTAATAAGTTACGCAATATATCGTTAGTACTGCATTTGAAATAAAGTTGACGCAATAAAATATACTTTAAGGGCCATATTCACAGACATTCTTAGCGCGGGCTTCCGGTGGATGATCAGCGAACTAACGTTTTTCATATCCATAAACCAGTGTTAGCGATATGATATGATATGAACTGTACAAGTAATCACTCGATAGCCGGGGCTAGTTTAGCACGCTCGTAGCGCGGGCTAGCGAAATGTCTATGCATAGCACTCGAAAGGATTAACTCAAGGAATTAAAGAACAAACAAATAAACAAACAAACAGACAGACAAGTGAAGACTACAAGCAGTTCAGATCTGAGCCCAAACGCTAGTTTCTAAATAGTATAATCCAGGCTCTATAAAAGAACACTTACTTACAAATGGCTTTTAAGGAATCCAGAGGTTCATTGCCGCCGTCACATAAGCCCGCCACAGGTCCCTGTCCTAAGAAAGAATAAAAGAACGCTTTTATTTAAAGGCAAATGCTTTTCTATATATTTATAATTGAATTATTCTGATGCTATGCAACGTTATAGACTTGGGAGTTTTTTTTATTAAAATAGCAATATTTTCAATATATGAGCCTTTCAGAGCAGAAGTGGTGTAAGTCAAAATTGGGTAATGGAGTTTGAAGTAAAAAATCTGTAAAATACAGCGCAAAGTAGCAATTAATATGTCCTTCGTCCTATCCACTGACTACTAATAGTTTAAATAAAGTGAATATTAGTTGCTACTTTGCGCTGTATTTTACAGAATGTTTACTTGAACCCTAATTACCCATTTTTGACTTACACCACTTCTGGTCTGAACGCCTCATATGATCCTTCTGCACCTAATATCTTCATAAAATATCTCGAGATAGTATTTCTTTAATTTTATGAAAAACAACAGCTCAAACAGCAGCTGTAAGAGCGTTTTCAGCTCTACATCCTGTGTGAATTATTCCTGTACACGTTGTTTTTCAGAAAATTAAAGGTAATAATCACAGGGATTAAAAACAACGAGCACGGCGGGCAGGATCATCCACGTCCATCAAATCTTTCATGATACTTTGAAAGTTTTCATTAAGGTAATCCAGACGACGTTCGCCTTATTCTGTCTTGATTCATCTTGTTGGAAAAAAGTTTCTTCCATATTTATTCCCATGCTATAAAGAGATGGCATAATGTAATTAAAAAGTTGCAGGTAGCGCTGTGAAATACTGTGTCATTCAAGATGAGTAGCTGTACATTTTTGAGTATATGAAGACGCCTCAATGACTATCTAGATTCTCAGAGCCCCAGACATTTAAATCCTTTATTAACGGAATAGTTTAGATGGGAATTAGAGAACCAAAATATGTGATCGGTTGCTGCAGGACCCTCCTCCAGAAATTCACCACATGATTAACAGGAAACAACTGGTCCAGTTGATGCCTGCATCAATGCACTTCACATGGGAATATTTTTGTAAATCCTTTCAGATTATTTTTTTAATCGAAGTTTTGCGACATAAGTTTAACAAACTTCCCAGGACTAGGAGTAAGTCTCGCTGTGCGCTTGCTATATTTCCGAAAGTTCTAGTGGACTTCGGTCTCCCAACATTTTTTTTTTATCCAAGACGGAACAGGTTTCTTCAAATTTCTTCACCAGCCTATTGTTGATTGTCATGGAACTTCGCTGCACAGAAATTTCACTAAAACGTTATGTTACACCATGACAGTACTAACAGATTCATACATAAGTGTTCTGCTCATGGGCAGGTCTTTCACTGCAAATCCAGCATTCTCCAATCTTTCCTATTTTCTGCCTTCCTCTTAGTCTCCGCATATGTTCCACATATCTTAATATCGTCTATCATCTGATATCTTCTGCCCCGAACTCATCTCCCGTGTACATACATACATACATACATACATACATACATACATACATACATACATACATACATACATACATAAAGTGTTCTGGCCATGGGCAAGTCTTTCATTGCAAACTCAGCATTCTCCAATCTTTCCTATTTTCTGCCTTCCTCTTAGTCTCCGAATATGATCCATTTATCTTAATGTCGTCTATCATCTGATATCTTTTTCTGCCCCTAATTCTTCTCCCGTTCACCATTCCGTCCAGTGCATCCTTCAGTAGGCAGTTTCTTCTCAGCTAGTGACTCCGTGCATTGTTCAGAATTTGTTTGACTCTCGTAATATGGCCATTATGGAATAATAGTTATAGGAAAAAGTACTGAAAGAAATTCGGTTCCGCAAGATCCTTTCTCTAAGAATCTACAAGGAATCCAATCCAGTTACGTTTAGTGAGAATCTATGAGTTAACTCAGATATGGTTAGTCGTAATACTGTCTAAGTGATAGGTCTACACTTAAGCTGAATTTATACATGATTGTGTCTATGTGAATGCAATTTTCATTAACTACTAAGTATCTTAATCGTTTTAAACTTGAAATTCTGTGACGTGATTACGAATACGCTTTAGTACAGGACGAACTACTGGTAGAATGTACTACTAAACAAATAAACGACTGCGGAATTCTACTTTCCTAAATTATCGCACTTCAAATACAAAGAATTGTCGTTCTTATCTATTTTACAATAACACTATAATTTACTGTTAGTTCACATATTCTTACGATTCTTTCTGACGTACATAGAATAGATAGTAAGTCTTAAAACAGTTCCCATACTTTGTATACGTGTCGACCTTGCTACCGCGGACAGAGGTGCAAAGCCACAGTGCTAAATGGCGAAAACCGACAAAATATGAAAACAGAACTCCGATATTAAGAATGGCTTCATCTACTACATTAACTATATTGGTAACAAGAGGAGACATCTGTAATCCGTACCGTCGCGTCATTTACCAAGTATTACCAGATCGGAACAGAGAGTGGTTCGAAAATACATTGGGTATCTCTTAAATTTCTATCACGCAATGTGCATGATTGTATCATTAAATTACGTTAGATTTTCAATTTTCAATTTGTGCGTCAAACACTGTAGCTAAATGATTAATTGATAATGCTTTGTTACTTTCAAGTTTTAAGTTTTATGTAAAACTAGCTGAAAGCACCCGGCGTTGCCCGAGTTGTTCTTTTTGCTTTTTTTTTTTTTAATTTAACTCGTTGTTAGACTTTTCGGCCGTACCAAAGGATCAATATATACATATATAATTTAATTTATATTGGAAAATTTTTTACCCCTTGACTGCTGCATGCCTATTTTTTTTTAATACGACTTGAGAAACTATATCTCACAAATTCAGAACATATTAGGCCTACATTAATTCTTATTTCATACACAGAATACAGATACAATATAAACTCGCAGTAAGTCATTTTTTAACATAAGAGACTAATATTCTGAAAGACGTATAGCAGTTTTTTTTTTTATAAAGTAAGAAATTACTTCCACAACGCATAACATACTACATTGGCAACGTGATTGTACAGTTAGAATTTCGCAGTAACACATTTTCGGACATGAACAACAATACTTTGAGAGACGTATGACATTTTTATTTTTACTATCATATCTGACCTGACAGTGTTATTTTCAGTCTGCTTACGTACATTCACATTCTACCACATACTACATTAGCAATATGGTAAAAGTATCATTGGATTTCTTTTTGATGTGTGTAAAATATTTTTTTTCCTACTTCGTTGTATAAAATATAGTTGAGAATGTGAAAAACACGGAGTTTTTAAGTTAATGTCTGCAACTTTGAGAGACTGTCCTTGAGCTTAATTTTAATATGACCATTACAAATGCTAGTCGCACTGAAATTGCTGTTACTTAAAATCGAAACGCGTGTTAGTGGGTATCATAAGAATGCGTGGATAAAAACATCTCCTTTCGTTTTGCCAGTTAATATTGTCACTTCTATTACTACGTTCTGAAGGAGTATTTTCACACCAATTCTTGTTTCATTGCATAATTTTTGTGGGTCAGTATTTCACAATAGTACTGTTGGTGATTCAATATTAAGTACTATATTAAATTATATGGTAGCAACCCTTGTGGTTTCAAAGAATTCAAGAATTCAATTGGATAAAACACAGTCTGCTCACTATGTACAACTGCATTGAGAAATTCATAATACGTTCTTGAGCTGAGTAAAGATATTTATTGCATGAATAAATTATCTAGTGTATCAACAATGTTATTTAATTTCGTGTTATAATTTCCACGGCCTAGTGAAAGTCGATATTGAATATAACAGACAATAATACAGAACAATTGACTGCAGAAAATTGCATTTTAATATTATACATGAATGTTTGATCGTATATAATTTTATTTTTTATTTTTTTTATTAATTTAACGTTTATTTGCCGAATTTTAATGTAGCCTATGTTCTTCTCCTGGTTATGAAGGTTAAATGTGCAAACTTTGGCAAATATCGGTCAAAGCGTGTAGATTTGTATAGAGTACATACATATATAGTACATACATAACCACATTGACTTTTATATATAAGATACTGATAGTGTACGGTCTACATTTAATTTTACACTTTTATAATTTTATCGCTACAATGCGATGTAAGAAATTGCATTTGGCTTTATAAAATACACCGTGTCCCTTTTAGAGGGATCGAGAAATAAACGCTCACCGCTTAAAATCAGATAAAGATTTCATTGTGGTTTACATCTGACAAGATAGAGAAACTGTCCAAGTTTATGCAACAAAGTTTAAAACAGCTGCATGCTTAACTTTCGTTTGTTTATGCGTAACTTTCATTTGTTTGTTGCTAGGGTGCTAAAACAAACTTGACGCTATTTTGTAGGGGAACACGCTATGGTAAACACATGAACGCCACAATAGAAGGTTCAATGCATGCTATGGCTAGCAGAAGAAAAATCTGTTACGCGAGTACAACGCCGTGTTCGTCGTACATGAAATGCAGATCCAACTGGGCATAGAGCAATTCTCAAATGGGACACTACCACAGTCTAGTATATACAGTCGCGAAGCTCAATACGTAGTAAATATGCAAACATTAGGTAGTTGCTCACCACTAGGATCGCTAATATCGCCTCATTACAGGCAATGCAAAATAGAATCGTCACAGTCTATTGTTTCTAGCACCCTCAAAACTCAAGCTTCGTGACTGTATATAGTAGACTGTGACACTACACTCCGAGAAACAGGATCTTTGCTACCGCAGAATAAGTAAACGTGCGAAACGACGTGTAACTGAGGAGACAGTCGAACGTGTACGAACGGCATTCACTAGGAGCCCACAGAAGTCAATACGAAGAGCTAGTGCCGAGCTTCAAATCCCTAGGTCAACAGTTCATAGGATCATGCATAAGCGTTTACATTATTTTGCATGCTTACAAGCTCCAACTTCGTCATCAGATAAAGCCCAACCATCGTACATTTAGGGCAGCGGTGACCAAAGCGGGTGTCGTGATTACATCGTGTAATCACAGACATTCAAACGGGTACAAGGAGTTTCCTGTACATTGCTGTGTGTTTTATTCACGTACTGAAGACAAGCAGTGGCGGTATAATGTCGCTCTACAAACTCTGTCTCTACAAGCAGTAAGAAATGGTTTCGTAAAGAATGAGGAGAACTTTTTGTTGTTCTGTGGAACAAAATTTAATATGTTTACTTTGCTCAACGGTTCAATTAGGAGTATATAGAAACATTAATTTCCACGCTGAATTATGTATTATATATTATTATTATTATTATTATTATTATTATTATTACTATTACTATTACTGATCATTAAGTATGTGTTTCTATAATTCTTCTGTACGTGCATGAATATTGATATTTTTATATCTTCTCCCTAGAAGGGTAAATTATTAGGTTTTATGTCAATTTTAATCCTCTTAATCTTTAGATGAGGGTAACTATATATTTATTAGTTATTCATTTAATAATAATATTGTAGAAAAACTGATTCGATATTATGTGCCAACGAACTGTTAAACGCCAGGAATTGACATGTCTTGAATCATAGCCAGGAACAGAAAGATGAGTTAAATAAATGTAAGGAAGTAGCTACGTAATGGGGTTTCAAATATATCGTGCTCTAAAGCCTTTTAATAGAACAGAATTTCTCAAAAGAGTAATGATTAAAACAGTTTAAATAACTTGTCCATAAGAAGTTTTTAATTTTGAAAAATTACGAATTTCTCTACCAAGTATCGAGAGAAGAATTTAGAAAATTCCTGATTATATTCAAGAGGAAGGTTAAAAAAAAGAAGCAAGAAAAATCGTATATTATTCATTGGCTCTTGATGACAGCAGTGACATTACTGATACAGCAAAGCTTGAGATTTTTATCCGCGGGATTGATCAAGATATTAGTACAGAAACCACCACTGGTTGTAGTTTTCACACCAAGTACCTTTCTACCGTCTCCTTACTTCATAGGCTATCTGTCGCATGTAATCACTGCAGCTCGAGTTTTGGTCACCGCTGATTTAGGGGAAATTTTGCTGCTGAAATACTTCTACGAATTGACAAATGACAACTCGTACCAGACAACATTGTTTTCTCTGACGAAGCAACTTTTCACTTATGTGGAAAAATCAACAGATAACTGTCGGATATGGGGTTCAGAGAATCCACATGTTATACGTGAACATGAGAGAGACATGACCAAAGTGAATGTTTGGTGTGGATTAACGAGGAACTCTGTCATTGGACCATTATTCTTCGTAGAGGCTACAGTCACAGGAAATGTGTATCTGGACATGTTGCAGAACTTTGCTGTTGACCAACTTCCCCCAGAATCGCTTTTTCAGCAGGATGGGGTTCCACCCCATTGTCATCAACGGATGTGTGAGTTCTTGGATGAAAAATTCCCCGATAGGTGAATCGGAAGGCGAGGACTCCTTGCCTGGCCACCCAGGTCATCTGATCTGACACCCTTGGATTTTTTTTCTGGGGCTTTGTGAAGGATGCTGTGTACCAAAGAGGCAGAACTAACAACTTGAAGGAACTGAGGAAACGCATCACAAATTAATGCAGTTGCGCTAGTGTCTCCACAAAAGCTACAGAACACTTGGCGGGAGGTTGAATACCGTTTAGATGTCTGCAGAGCAACTCAAGGCCCACACATCGAGTTGCATTGAGCATTCTCCGAAACTCGGAGAGTTTTTACATCAAGTTATGTAGAAAGGTACGTTAATAAACCGTTATTTACACTTGAAATTACCACTTATTTCTCGATCCCTCTAAGCGGGACACGGTTTATTGTTGTAACAATCAGATAAATTTTATTCGGTTTTATAAAACAGCATTGTAACGCGACAAAGAAATTGTAATTGGTTTTATAAAATTGTGTCGTAACAAATGAAACAAATTGTATTTGGTTTTACAGACAGCTCCTATGCAGAACGGTCCCCCTCTAACCTCTACGGCAGTGAAGTCAAAGCAAGCGCATTTTTCTGACCTTGACGTCGTGCGCGGGCAGCAAGCACTAAGTATGGAAAGAGGAAGGGTTGTGTATATGAATAAGCAACCTGTTGGATTAAGAAAACAGTGGTGCACAAACTTCAAACGGAACGTGAAATTTTATGTCGTTATTTTTATATGGCTTCTTTCTGTTTAATATTATCTATATTGTCTGTAAAACAAAAGTACTGATACTGATTTCTTAATAGTGCACTTGTGTTTTAAATCTTAATAACATAATAGAGAGTTAAGAAGGAATATTCACATAAATTCCATAGTAGTACAATATTATACTGTGTTAAGTGCATGAAACACATCATTCATAAAGAAAGTGATATTCCAAAGAAAGTGATTGAGTATGACATGATAAGTTGGAATTTATATTGATGCTATCTTTAGCCTTACAAAAGTAATCAATAAACTAATCAAAACAATATTACAGTACAAAGCAAAGTTACCTAGGTACTGTATCTGTTTTAAGTGTAACTAATATTACATAACAAAACTCCTATCGCATTATGCTTTTAAGGTGATATTTGTGAGCAACTTCCTATCATCAGAATGTTAAATTATTTTCTCGAAATCTGCTGAAGCTATAGAGCTGACATTTTTACAACATATGGGCACGTATTTTTTGCTTATGATGTAACAGTAGTTGCTTTGTTAATTCATTGCCTTACAAACAATTTCCATGCGAATATTTTCAAAATTTTCAATGCACTATCTTCAGTAATACGTATATACGGTGTATTAGATTTACGAAACATTCTGTAAGGCTACTAAGTAAATAGACCTATACCTGAAAATGTCACTTTTGTATACGAAAAGTTGAGAAAATATTTCTTTTGAAGAAAAAAATCAAACTTGTGAAAAATGAGCATTAAAATTAAAACTTACATTCTTATAATGCACTTATACTTCTCAGAAAAATCTAAAAATTAACATGGATACAGTTTTAATAAGTTCTCTTCCCTTTATCCATTGAATCAGTGCTGGCCATCCCTGAATATAGCTCGACCAAGTGGCATATACAACCTCTTTCGTCTGTCTCTTTCCTTTCCGCTGTAAAGCGCTCAGGCTCTCCTGGGCTCTAAAGCGCGCGCTTGCTCCTGTGGGCATCAATTGACATGCCTGCTCTACGGTATCTAAAATAATTTGTTGTCGGGCGGCGAGCGGTCGTACGTCGGCGTATGTATTGGTCCGTGCACGTTTCCCTACGCAGACCAATCCCACTCCAGCCGTTACCGCTTAGCTTCCTCGGGATAGGCGCTGGGACCGGTCTGCATATGAAATCTCTGTATAAAACATCGTTGTAGCGAGTGAAATAGAGTTTATTTGGTTCTATAAAGTATCGTTGTAACAAGTCAGATAAAGATTATTCTGTTTTATGAAACAGCACTGTAATGCATCAGAGAAATTATAACAGGTTGTTTCATAAAATAATGTTGTAACGAGTCAAAGAAATTGTATTTGGTGCTGCAAACCATCATTGTAGCGAGGCGAGTAAATTATATTTGTTTCCATAAAATCTCGTTGTAACGAGTCAGAGAAATTTTACTTGGTTTTATATAACGGCACGCCAAAGAAATCATAATTGGTTTCTATAAAATAATATTATAATGTGTCAAATACATTTTATTTGGATCTATGAAATATTGTAATGAGGCAAAGAAATTTTATTTGGTTCTTTTAAATACTGCAAGGAGGCAAAGAAAATGTGTTTGGTTCTATAAAATATTGTTGTAAAGTATCAAAGCTATATTGCATTTGGATTTATAAAACACCATTGCAATGGGTCTAAGAAGTTACATTTGATTTTATAAAACATCTCTGTAATGCATCAAAGCAGTTGTATTTGGTTTTATAAAACATCGTTGTAACAAGTCAAAGAAATTGTATCTGGTTTTATAAAAGAGCGATGTATCGAGTCAAAAAATTATAGCCCTATTTAGTTTTATGAAACAACAAAGTCAAAGAAATTGTGTTTTATTTATAAAACATAGTTGTAACCAGTAAAAGAAATTATATTTGGTTTTGTGGAATCCCATTATAACGACTCAAAGAATTGTGTTTGGTATTATAAAATATCCTAATAACGAGTCAAAAAAACTGTGCTTGGTTTCATAAAATATTTATATAACGGGTCAAAGAAATTGTATTCAGTTTTAAAAAGCTTCGTTGTCATTAGTCAAAGAAATGTATTTGATTTTATAAAACATAGTTGTAATATATCAAATAAATTATATTTGGCTTCAATTGTTTTTGTTTTGTAAAAGGTCGTCGTTACGAGTAAAAGAAATTATTGTATTTGGCGCAGAAGATAGATTTTTACCGAAGAATACAGAAACATTTATTCATCTCCGAAGGAAATAAGATTTTCCGTAAAGGGTTCGGGAAACTTGAAAAATTTGTACTCGTTTAGTTTTCGCGTTTTGTGCCTGACAAAATTCTGACAACAGCACAACACATAATTAATATAAGAAGTACAGTACATATCTTTTTGAAGTTATTAATTCTTATGCAACATTTTGCAAACTCGAAACAGGTTCCGTATCATTAGGTTATCACTGTTCTACTGATATGAACTGAAGTGTGTGTACACTAGTCAGAAACTGATGGTCAAAGCGTAATTTTTTACTTTAGTAATTACAGAATTATTTTATGTGACATTTGAAGCAGTCGAGGTTTTCTATATTTGGCATTAGGTTCAGCGGCTCATAAAATTTCTCAGCATGGTTTCCTTCAGCAGTTAAATCGGGGGTGCCCCCGTTATACACCGTGTTCACAAATGATGTATACAACTTCACGTCCCTAAAAAATGAAAATTACATTACATATACCTTCTCTACTACTGGGAAGCTAACTGGTAATTGTCAAAGTATGACAATGTTGCACTAGTTTGAGACTCCTGTGAGTGGTGGCGCTAGTTGGCACAATGAACAGAAATGGCGCCTCTACAAGAAAAAGGTATGCGTTACTTGTGGCTAGCGGAATTAATAACATTAACACAAGTACAGGGACATCATTTTATTTTTACTATAATTTTTAATATTAACTTGGCTATACCTCTGGATCAACGCCGTTTGCTACCCCCTTCCACGACTGGAGTTCGATGATACTGGCGTAATATACAAACAAATCACTTTACTAGGTATAGGAGGGAAGAAAAGTAGTGCATCCATTAACGTAAACTAGGAAATATCGCGCTTTTGAGTTTGATAATTTTCATTAGGTTTTTGTTTAATCAAAATACAGCACAGTATTAACTAACAATGAGTGTTTTTACTCACGAACTGAGCTGTCCATATGGACGTATTCATTATACAGTGTATATTACACTGTCTACAGCACATTAGCGTACAATTTAGAGAATGAAGTGAAATTGAAAAATAATCATAATATGGATATTTAAACACATTTTTGAAAATAGTGGCCGTTCATTTCGATACAGGCTTCAGTTCTTTTTCTACATATTATCGCACTATAGACTATTGTACCTAATTCCAATTACCAGTTTCGTCTTTCGTACTAGTAACTCATGTTGAAATAATTCTGTACCTACTCTATAAAAGACTACCTTATGTACTGTAAATTCATTCTTCACTTCTGCCCGATCCGAAAAGATAAAATTACTCAGACATGCTATCTACTGTCCGTCCAAGTGGTTATGTCGTAGGGTCGTAGAAAGGGAGGAAATCACGTAACAGTTAATTACTTAACGAGGCCCTTTTATTTAAGTTATTTTAAACAGAGTTTTATAATATTACGTAGACGTCCAATTCCTAACAGAAATTATGTAATGTTCTCAGAAAAGAGCAAAGTCAGCCCAGCCACAAGATGGCGAATAAAAGCTGGTAGGGTAAACCGGGATACGACGTAGGCAAATGGACTACAGTACCTGTGCGAAAATGATTCAATATTGAAAGCTCTTTCGTCATTGGAAAACGCGAACATATTTATTGGAACGTACTGTTTACTATGACCGTAAGGCTACTATGACTGTATATGCGGTCGTGGATCTGTGTGGAGGCCGGTTGAACTTCATTAGTAGAAGAGGTGGGAGTGAAGTACATGCAAAAACTCAGGTGCAATAAAAATTGAAGTAAAAATAAAATGATGTCCCTGTACAACTCTAAAGTTCAGAACAGTGTATCACCGAAAACCCCACACGAAGAAACACTTATCAGTGGACGAATAAACTCAAGATGACAGGAAATGTTTTAAAAGTTAAGAACAGTAGCAGAAATTACATTTCAGATGGAAGTTTTAAGTGCGCATGAAATAAATGAAATTTGAAATGAACATACCCCTTATTAAATTATTAATAAAAGGATTTTTGTTGAATATATTTCGTTTGAATTATATTCCATCATAATTAGAAAAAATAATAAATGAAAGAATTCCAATTAAGTACTAAAATAAATGAGGCGCTTGCTAGCAGCCCCAGTAAAGGCTGGTTCACAATAAACCGGAAATGAGATGGGAACAAAAACGAAAACTGTAAAATTGTTAAAATGTGTACATTTAAATGTGAGCATTTACAATTAACGAAAAGCTTGCCGGAGCCCAGGGTCGGGAACGGAGAGTTGGCCAAGTTTCAACTTTGGCGTTCACGTTTCCGATCACAGCCCACTAGATTCATTCTATTGCCATCTAAAAGCTATTTTGTCGTCACATATTTTGTAGCAAGAAGACCGTGACATAACCTATGCAATATTTTGTTCTGTGCTGTGCATCATGGAGCAAGTTTTATTTGATGAGATTCTAATATTGAGTGTTGAGGAAAATCCTCACGTTTACGTTAAGCGGCGCTCCTCGTATAAAGATGAGAAAATGAAGAAGAATACGTGGCTTTCAGTAGCTGCATCTTTGAACACCGATCGAAAGTGAATCATATTTTATTGTTGTATTGGTTGTATTACATACTACATATTCATGCTTCAATTCAATAACCACTGTTGTGTTCATTTTTGTTCTATTACAAATGTTTCTTCTCTAATTATTTTACGTTATGGTAGACTTAAAATAGGTTGTGATAATAAAGATGCATGGGCATATTTATAGTACCGTACCTAATGAAATGTTTCAGTTGAAATTTCGAAGTTGGTTAACCTGTGTTTATGTTGGCTGCCTTGTACTGTACTCATGAGAGAACGCCATTGGTCAATTATACACAAATAATATCAGAATGCGTAATATCGACTTTACATATCGTTATTGACATGCATATTGATATGCATAGTCGTCTACGTTCTCGGTTTATTGTGAATCAAAAATTTTCATATTCACGTCCTTTGCTTCTCGTTTTCATTCTGGTTCTCGTTCCCGGTTTATTGTGAACCAGCCTTAAGTCGATCCATGTTGTCAGTCGTCAACTCAGCATGCCACTGTACACTGCACAAAGTCCTCCACAAACGTACTTGTATAAAGTGCAGTTACTACGAATGCTTTTGCTAAATGACAAACCACGTGGACTCCTTAGGGCTATCTCGTTCCAATTCTAGGGTCATATAAGGATAGCCCTAAGGTTAATGTCTGGTGTGATCTAATGATAGCAGTGGCGGCTCGTGAACTTGTGGATTGGGAGAGCTGCAGTAGATTTTGGTACATAAAAATTTCACTTTTTGATATCATTACCAGGCTTCGAAACTTCGGACCCATAGAGCTTTCAGTGGGAAATCCGCATAACGGCGTACTGAGTATAGTGGTAAAGCGTACAGTGATGGGGGGGGCTGTAGAATGAATGCCAACAAAACGCAAAGGAAAACGCTCTGGATTTGAAGGTTCTGACGAATAATTTGGTTTTCATACAAACCCGTTTTCAATCTCTGTCTGGAACTATTACACGGTTAGAAAAGTCAAAGCAAGAGATGCCGAAAGCCCTCAAATTGATTTTAAAAATGACTGAGAGAATTAATGAGACACCAAGTACACCGGTTACTGAACGTGTAAAACAGAAGTGGAAATCAATTTTATGTAAAAATAACGGATATGGAGCATTGTGTAATATAAACAGCAAATTAGTGGGTATAGAGTCACCCGAGAATAAAGGACTGTCTCTTAGAGACTGCTTTGATGTTGGGTTTTCTCGTTTCGCTCCTATCACGTCATGCGACGTAGAGCGCAGCTTTCCACAGTACAAACTTTGGCAGATAACCGGAAAAGATTACGTTTGAGACACTGAGAATGTATCTTGTACATTGCAATTCGGTACTGTAACTGCACTTCCTAAAGACGAACAATAGGATAAATGAAAAAATTAAAATTGCTACATGCTTATTTCCACCATTAACACTGTGTATAATTAAACACAAATGCTTATAAAAGATAGGAGAATAAATGCTTTTCACATTCTTTTGACATTGTCATTGTGTAATGTATATTTAGTTTCAGAATGACCATATGTGTGTGTGTTTCCCCATACTACCGTACTCTATTCTAAATAGCAACGTTGTTACCTCAATACATCTCTACCTACCTGCAGCGAGTCAACAACCTATAGTGCATGCACAGTAAACTTATTGTATCGGGTCCAAAGTCTCGAAGCCTGATCATTACTAATAAGTATAGGAAAAAAATAAATGCACTACATATCGAAAAACCAAAACTTCCTGACTTAGTTGGGAAATGTCTGTGGTATCATTTGCCATAATCGCTAAAAAAAAAAAAAAACTAATACCATCGATTTCAGTCTGAATTTCAATTTCTGAGAGGCTCGTTTAGATTACTCACGAACTGTAGCAACCCACAAAATACACCAGGGTCTTTCGAATCTTTTTTTCATCATGTACCCTAAGGGGAAGTTCATATTGGCCACAAAATCAATTTTTTAAAATAATTTCACGGTTTTTCCTCATTTCTTGATTATGTTTGAGAATGTTTGTCCTGTTCGCTTCACTTAGTTGCGCAGCAATATTAGTTTTGCCTAACATAGCCAATGAAACAACATTTTTCAGGTAGATTGCGAAGATTCGTGCTTTTTAATTTTTAGGAGCAAATGTCCTAAATCTGTCACACCACTTCTAGTCCATGCAGCATCACCACCAAAGAGGAGGCAAGGAAAACAAAATACAGAATTTTATTTGTTCGCATCCACGTAACCACAAATGCTTAGCGTAAATTTCATTGTTATACTTCCTTACATATATGCACTATTTCGGCTGGATGAAGCTTGAATAAGATTTTTAAGTCGGGTAACGGACGACCATTTAATTTCACTTCATTACATCAATCTTCTCCGCAAGGGAAAGTTGAGAAAAATAAAATTAATATTCTGTAATTCACACACTCTCATGCTTGCACATTTGCACTGGTTAAGTTACGGTACTAAGACGTCACACCAAAGCAACACTCAGATATACTGATGGTCAACAATGTTCTAAAACTGGAAAAGAAGTCTCTTTCGCATTTTACGTGCTATATTAAAAGGATTCTACTCGTGCAATCATTTTGATTTAAGGCAAATATTAGGTTCTGCTGGAGGCTGGGTATATAGTAGTAGTAGTAGTTATTTATTTAACCTGGTAGAGATAAGGCCGTCAGGCTTTCTCTGCCCCTCTGCCAGGAGATTCAAACTATAATATGGACAATAACGTTACGTAATAATAAGGCAAACTAGAATATTAATTTCGTTATATCAACTCGATAAGATTCTACAACAGTAAGTATGTGAAGAGAAAATAAAAATTTTGTCATTAAGTTTCAAGGGAATAGAGAATCCATTTGACGTAGCATTACAATAGCGGTGTGGGAGTGGAGGAAAGATCTTCCCTTGTGGCCTGGCTCTGCAAGCCACTGCAGCGAAATATGGGTTAAACAGCGGTAGTTTCCCTCTGATTCCCTTCACCTCTCTACCCCCTGACCATAAAGACATACTCTCTGTGATCTGTCCCACCCTTCAGATCCCAGGACGACTTTGAATGCAGTGTCAATTCCAATACAGTCGACGCGCAAAAAGATAATGCATAAGATAATAGTACATATTCCCGGCCTGATGAAATATAAAGCAATTTACCAATAAAAGCTGTAACAATTCTTCTACAAATTAAAATAAATATTATTTTTATTTTCCTGTCAAAGCAGGGAGTGCTGCAGCTTCGCAGCTCTTATGGACGGGCCGCCCCTGAATGATAGACAGGGTGGTGAACCCTTTCCCTTTGCTGAATCAACCGTTACAGACGCTACATACCTGGACATATTAGAACAATTTCTATTTACACAAAACTAAGATATTCCCAACATCATGTTCCAACAGGATAGTGCACCTCCCCACTGATCGACATTGCTTAGGCCAACATACTCAGGGTGTAAGATCAGACAAGGGGATCCGATAGAATGGTCACCTCGTTCTCCCGACATCATCCCATGTAATTTTTTTCTTTGGGGCTTTATCAAGGATATCGTCAATAAGACAAAGATGAGGTCTATCATTGATCTCAGAGACTAAATTAATGTAGTTTTCGTTCCCGTAACACTTGGCATTCTGCAGCGTACATAGATGGAAGTGGACAAACGTCAGGAAATCCTCCGACCGTCCAATGGTGCGCATAATGTTACCGAATAGAGTACCGGTATTAAATATTTGAAAAAGAAAATTCTGAGAAAAATATAAACTTTCCACCAATATGGTATTACACTTTGATGTTACATACAACATGAGCTATTTGCTCTGAAAAGCTGCAGGGATATCACTTCCACCCTGTATATAGAATTTCTATTATAATAATATGTGAGCGGTGACCAAAACTCGAACTACAGTGATAACGTGCGACAGACAGCCTATGAAGTAAGGAGACGGAGGAAAGGTACTTGGCATGAAAACTACAATCAGTGGTGGTTCCTGTACTAACATCTTGATCAATCCCGCGGATAAAAATCTCAAGCTTTGCTGTATCAGTAATGTCACTGCTGTCATCAAGAGCCTGTGAATAATATACGATTTTTCATGCTTCTTTTTTTAACCTTCCTCTTGAATGTAATCAGGAATTTTCTAAATTATTCTCTCGATACTTGGTCGAGAAATTCGTAGTTTTTCAAAATTAAAAACTTCTTATGGACAAGTTACTTAAGCTATTTCAATCATTACTCTTTTGAGAAATTCTGTTCTATTAAAAGCCTTTAGAGCACGAGATATTTCAAACCCCATTAGGTAGCTACTTCCTTACATTTATTTAACTCATCTTTCTCTTCCTGGCTATGATTTAAGACATGTCAATTCCTGGCGTTTAACAGTTCGTTGGCACATAATATTGAATCAGTTTTTCTACAGTATTATTATTAAATGAATAACTAATAAATATATAGTTACCCTCATCTAAAGATTAAGAAGATTAAAATTGACATAAAACCTAATAATTTACCCTTCTAGGGAGAAGATATAAAAATATCAATATTCATGCATGTACAGAAGAATTATAGAAACACATACTTAATGGTCAGTAATAATAATAATAATAATAATAATAATAATAATAATAATAATAATAATAACATATTTTTAAATTTAGTTGGTTATTTAACGACGCAGTATCAGCTACTGGGTTATTTAGCGTCGATGAGATTGGTGATAGCGAGATGGTATTTGGGGAGATGAGGCCGAGGATTCGCCATAGATTACCTTGCATTCACATTACAGGTTGGGAAAAACCTCGGAAAAAACCCAACCAGGTAATCAGTTCAAGCGGGGATCGAACCCGCGTCCGAACGCAACTTCAGACCGGCAGGCAAGCGTCTTAACCGACTGAGCCACGCCTGCGCTAAATAATAATAATAATAATAATAATAATAATAATAATAATAATAATAATAATGTATTATTCAGCGTGGCAATTAATGTTCCTATACACTCTTAATTGAACCGTTGAGAAAAGTAAACATATTATATTTTTTCCGACAGAACAACAAAGAAGTTCTCTTTCTCATTCTTTACGAAATCACCTCTTACTGCTTGTAGAGACAGAGTTTGTAGAGCTACATGATACCGCCACTGCTTGCCTTCAGTACGTGAATGAAAAATACAGCAATGTACAGGAAACTCCTCGTACCCGTTTGAATGCCTGTGATTGCACGATGTAATGACGACACCCGCTTTGGTCACCGCTGTAATATGTACTGACCGCTGTTGCGGTGTTTTGCTTTCTGGCGACTTGGCATGTCGCAGCCGGCACACTCGTACTTAAAACGTGTATAAAATCGTACCTTATAGAAGGTACTGAAAATGTCGTCCTTCCTCGGCTAAACAGGCGCTGTATCGAGAAAATAAATTCTTATTGACACGATGAAGTTCGACCACTGCAATGTTTCTGATTTCATTTGTTCTACCGGTATATACGATATACGCAGTGCAGAAAGCAATATAACTTGCTTCATACCCGTCCTTAATTAATAAAACTGGAATTTTTCCTTGTGAATCCAAGCTACATGATTGGTTCTTTCTTATTACATTATGAAATCACAAATTTATTATACCAGGTGGGCAAGAGCAGCTGCGCGATTTAGATGTTGCTTTCTCAGCAGCAATTTTGGAGAGCAACAAGAAGTAAGATCATTTATTTGTTACTTTGATGAACTTGATTGTAATGTTTGTTGTGGTATTTTACTTATTGTGGGTTGAGTATTCGTGTACATCAAGCACAAGTTTACAATCCATAACAATGTTGTGAATATAATACATTATTTCTTACGTTACCATATGGTAACGCTAGGTTAACATGTTGTCACTCATTCTTTGTGCTCTCTTGCTACTAACAGTAAGATGGAGTTGCAAGAAAGTACAAGTAACAAAATGAATGTTACAAACAGATGCGTGGAAGTGCATGAGATACTTTGGGAATTAGAAAACGAAAAATTAGAGCATTCTACATACAGCCACCAAAGCCCAACTTTGTATCTGACGAGAACTCTGCTGATGTAGAGGGTGGCATGTTCGACAACCTATGTCGAAGGAAACTGAGTACTGAAGCTGGACTATTTTTGTTAATAGCGACAGAACAGGTGGACCAGACGATATTTCTTTTATAGAAGAAGAGGGAATTGAAGAGTCATCCGTGATAGAAGAGAATGATACCGTCAAAATTGCAATGCGTGGAAATGGTGTCATCAGGGAAACGTAAGTGGATAAAACAGTATGTTATAACAGTTCAATCGATTTCTCCAGTGAGTGATTTTTAAAGACAGAGATGTGACAAATTTTATTTTCTTTATAAAAATTCGCTTTATCTATGTAAAAACTGTTTTAGCCCATTTTCACATGATTGTTAGATGTTGCTATACAAAATGCTTGGAAGCCAAGTAGAAGATCTGGCTCACCATTGAATGAATTAGAATTGAAATGGGAGATTTGAAGAAGTCGGGAGTACCCCAAAAGGCAAGGGGTGACCATCTACTTCCAAATACAGCGATATTGGAGCTACGAGACGTGTCCAAAAAGTAAGTTTCCCTGGGGCCGTTTGCAGAAATAAAATACAATTTTATGGAAAGATTTATTCGAACAGATACAGGAATTGTTGAGCTATTTTCTCAACATATTTCCACCTGAATTGAGACTTTTTGATACCGTGGAATCAACAGAGAGGTGCAAATGGCTGTCACATACTGGTTCCGATTCTAGGCGGGAGACTTCTACGAGGAACAAAAGTTGATACCACGGTGTGACAAATGTCTCAATTCTGGTGGGAAATATGTTTAAAAATAGTTCAACAATCGCTGTATCTATTCCAATAAATCTTTTCATGAAATTGTGTTTTCTTTCTGTAAACGGCTCCGGATAAACTTACTTTCTGGACGTCACTCGCAGAACATTTGATTATATAAGATACGATGGAATGGAACATTAGTGATTCCGATACACGGATGTGCTAGTGAAAATGCTCTTTTGGCATACAGCTTTCTCAAAATTTGATGTAGGTCTCTGCAGCCCATGTTTTTTGTCATATCATAAGAAATGTTTTACCTTACTACCGAAATATGTGAAAATTACACAAAAAAATAATGTAAAACGTTATGTTACGAAAATGTGTTTTATTCATACGAGTATATTGCGACAATAATAATTCTATTATGTATATTTGTTCAGGTATTGTGAAAGTAATTTTCTTATTTTTGTATTTTTTGTATTATTTGTATGGAGTGTGGTATTGTGTGGGGCAGAAACGTGGACATTACGACGAAGTGAAGAGAAACGAATAGATGCATTTGAAATGTGAATAAGGAGAAGAATGGAACGTGTTACGTGGACAGACAATAAGAAATGAAGCCGTGCTGGAAAGAGTGGGTGAAGAAAGAATGATGCTGAAACTGATTAGGAAGAGGAAAAGGATTTGTTTGGGTCACTGGCTAAGAAGATACTGCCTACTGATGGATGCACTGGAAGGAATAGTGAACGGGAGAAGAGTTCGGAGCAGAAGAAGATATCAGATGACAGACGACATGAAGATACTCGTATATGGATCATATGAGAAGACAAACAGGAAGGCAGAAGATAGGAAACATTGGAGAATGCTGGGTTTGCAGTGAAAGATCTGACGTTGGACAGAA
This sequence comes from Periplaneta americana, assembly GCF_040183065.1. Lineage (NCBI taxonomy): Eukaryota > Metazoa > Arthropoda > Insecta > Blattodea > Blattidae > Periplaneta > Periplaneta americana. The sequence goes on from NC_091132.1 coordinate 113,245,888, forward strand.
CACTGAATGAGTGATGAATATATTATTTGTATGCTAAAGTTCAGTTAAGTTCAATAAATTGCTTGAAAGATGTTATTATATGGCAATAACTCATTCTTTAAGATTTGACAACATAATGACCTATCGTTACCATATGGTAAGGACCTGTAATTCCACATATTCGCTTCAACAATAGAAAGCAAAAGCATTGTTGAGTTCAATTACATCAATTTAATTAGTCTATAACGAAATAAACGAAAAACTTGACGAAAAATAATTCAGGCTTTTAAGGGTTAAGAATAGTGATGAGTAGATAAAATGTGTGTTTTTTCATCAATGACTGAAGGTTTATTAGGCCCACAGCTCAGATGAGGCGTCGTTTCGCTTGACTGGTCGTGTAAACAATCAAAACACTCGCTATTGGGTTCTGAAAATCCATTTCGTGTACAAGAAATCTCTCTTCATGGCAGGAAAGTTGGAGTTTGGTGTGTTGTTAGCACAAGAAGAATAATAATAATATAATATACTAATTATATAGCCATAATTGTAACTGTGTTTTATTATATTATTTTGTAAATATATAAGTGAACTATATTTGCCTTATCGGACTGAAAATATAGATATAAACATGAATAATTATTTGTAGTGATGGTCTTCTTTTGAGTCTCTTGAACTTTGAAGCTATCAAAGACATATTGAGTCTTCATTTTTCTACTTTATTTTAGTTACCTCTTCAGCATCGAGACTGGAGACTATCCTATAGACTAGCCGTGGCGAGAACGTGACTCGCGAGACATTGTGGCTCGGAGTGATAGCTGTGCTTTTCGCTTGCTTCTAATCTCCGCTAACCCCCACCCTCTCACTCACTGGAGTCAAACTCCGTTCCATTTGTATTTGTCTCTGACCTGCGAGTGGCATATGTCTCTCTCGAAACTATGCACGAAAGTTCCAAGTAGGATGGGAGGACGCATTTTTTGCTGTCAATATGATGAGAATATTAAATGCATGATTTGTTCACAAGCATTACGAGGAAAACTGTTTAACATAAAACGGCATTATACTACATGTTACTGATGAAACATTAAAAGGTTAAGTGTTATTGTTGTTGTCGTCGTCGTTGTCGTCGTCGTCGTCATCGTCATCGTCATCGTCATCGTCATCGTCATCGTCATCGTCATCGTCATCGTCATCGTCATCGTCATCGTCATCGTCATCGTCATCATCTCTGTACGTCGACCCTTTTTCAGCAGATGTACGAATAATGCGGTTAGCTCTTCAATTTGAACTCACTGATTTACTATGTGATGTCAAATGAAAGCTAGATGTAAGAACTTGACAAATGTTAAACTTTCAAATCTTTGCCAAAAAATAAATATCCGAAGCGTTGTTCTTTCGCTTTCTCTGTTGAAGCCATGTTCGCTACAACTTACGTTTGTAAAAAAATTATTTTCAACAGTTAAATAGTAAAAACCAAATTTAGATCACGACTGACAGACAAATACCTTCGTGATCAACTACGGCTGACAGTAAGTGACATAATTCCTGATTTTGAAACTCTGTCGCAGAGACATTCTGAAGACAGTTAATTTTAGGTTGTGATATTGTTCATTTATCGTTCATTTCTTTCTCCGTTACACGTACTAAACATTAGTTTGTAGCCTTGTACTGTATAAAATTATATTTAAGTGCTTGACGTAAGGAAAATGAAAATCCATTAATAAGTCAGACAGTTGCTTCACTTCTCCTTCGGGTATCCGCCTCCCTCCAAAGGTGCTATGCACGTTGCAGGTTACACAGTGGCTCGGCGCACGATTACATTTTCGCCACCGCTGCTATAGACACATCTGCAGTCTTAATAGAGACCTTGACCCACAGTGACATCTGTCCGCCAAGCAGAAACTTGTGTTACACAAAAAGCTTGCATGTAATTTTGTCTGACAGGATTCTTTTAAGTTCTTCTGGCCTCCCTTTTCTTCAAAAGAACGCCATGCAAGAATTTATTTTATTTTCTCTTAAAAATCCATAATTACTGTCTGAATTTGAACCCACGATGCTTGGATGCAGAGGCAAGTACGTACATTACTATACTACTGACGAAGACTATTTAAAAAAAAAAACTACTTGGAGACATCCTGTAGATCTACGTCTGAGTATCACATCATAGGAATCTGAAAATAATTAATCTACAAAATTATAATAACGCGTGACTACAAGTTGTGATTTTGTTTTTTATTTCTTTTTGTTTTTTACTAGTAACCTGATGAAAATTCTTGTATCGCAAGTTCCTAACCTATTAAGACTAAATTATTATACGGGTCACGTATGTGTCTGTTAGATATGACATCGCTTTCGCTTAGTATCTATTCCACAATAAGTAGCAAGTGTTCTAAATACTTCACTTCCATTTTTTATTCTAGGAGAAAAATAACCTATTGTGGTCATGCATATACATTCCATAAGTAACAACTATCTGATAACGAGAAATAGTTACAAATACATTTTTTGCTTGTGCAACAGAAATATCCTCATTTAAAGTGTCTCACTGAAAAGATAGCAAGTTAAATAAATGCGTTATATTATCTACCGTAAGATTTACTATACTTTCTTACTTTCTTATGGCTTTTAAGGAACCCGGAGGTTCATTGCCGCCCTCGCATAAGCCCGCCACCGGCCCCTATCCTGAGCAAGATTAATACAGTCTCTAACATCACATCCCACCTCCCTCAAATCCATTTTAATATTATCTTCCTATCTACGTCTCGGCCTCCCTAAAGGTCTTATTTCCTGCGGCTTCCCAACTAACACTCTATATGCATTTCTGGATTCGCCCATACGTGCTACATGCCCTGCCCATCTCAAATGTCTGGATTTAATGTTCCTAATTATGTCAGGTGAAGAATACAATGCGTGCAGTTCTGTGTTATGTAACTTTCTCCATTCATCCCTTTTAGCCCCAAATATTTTACTAAGAAACTTATTCTCAAACACCCTTAATCTCTGTTCCTCTCTCAAAGTGAGAGTCCAAGTTTCACAACCATACAGAACAACCGGTAGTATAATTGTTTTATAAATTCTAACCTTAAGATTTTTTGACAGGAGACTAAATGACAAAAGCTTCTCAACCGAATAATAACAGGCATTTCCCATATTTATTCTGCATTTAATTTTCTCTCGCATATCATTTATATTTGTTACTGTTGCTCCAAGATATTTGAATTTTTCTACCTCTTCGAAGGATAAATCTCCAATTTTTATAGTTTCATTTCGTACAATATTCTGGTCACGAGACATAATCATGTAGGCCTACTTTGTATTTTCGGCATTTACTTCCAAACCTATCGCGTTACTTGCTTCAAGTAGAATTCCCGTGTTTTCCCTAATCGTTTGTGGATTTTCTCCTAACATATTCACGTCATCCACATAGACAAGAAGCTGATGTAACCCGTTCAATTCCAAACCCTCTCTGTTATCCTGGACTTTCCTAATGGCATTTTCTAGAGCGAAGTTAAAAAGTAAAGGTGATAGTGCATCTCCTTGCTTTAGCCCGCAGTGAATTGGAAAAGCATCAAATAGAAACTGGCCTATACGGACTCTGCTGTAGGTTTCACTAAGACACATTTTAATTAATCGAACTAGTTTCTTAAGAATACCAAATTCAATAAAAATATTATATATATAATAGATTTACTGTACACAAATATTAATTTTCATAAACAATCAGTTAGGCCTACTTAAGTTAGTTGACAGAATAATTACAAATGTTTAAAACTTTAAAGTATGTAAACTTAATTCTAGTATTTTATAAATAAATAATTTATGAGATTAGTTATCTTTATAATAATCTTGTGCGCCAAACTACAAAGAAATCAGGATTTAGAAAATTCCGTAAACATAACTAAATAGTCTAGTTATGCAAGATAGTGAAAGAATATTAATTTATTTGTAAATATTAAAACAACCTTGTCCAAAAGTGAAATGCAGAGAAAAGTTTAACTTAGAGCTTTCAGTGTGCTCTGCGAGTCGAAGTTGAGTATGTGGTGTAGTCGAAGTGACCGATTGGTAACGCACTGCCTACAGATCTACACGGTCACGTTTCATGCACATCTAACAAGAGTCTAATTTCTCCAATCTGAACATACAAAGAGTAGATAGGCATACTCAAAATGTCATAATCAGCGTGTTCTTTAAAACGAAGGTAATCACCACCTACAGCAGCCGTGGCGAAAATGTCACTCACGAGCACATTGTAGCTCACAGTGATACAGTAGCTGTGCATTTCTTTTGCTTCCTACCTCCCCCAACCCCCACCCTCTCACTCACTGGAATCAAACTCCGTTCCATTTGTATTTGTCTCTGACCTGCGAGTGGCGTATCGTCGCAATGTCTCTCTCGAAACCATGTACCTCTACAAAAACGGAAGTTTCAAGGAGGATGGGAGGACGCATTTTTTTGCTGCCAATATAATGAGAATATTTAATGTATGATTTGTTCACAAGTATTACGAGGAAAATGATTGTATAACATAAAACGGCATTATACTACATGTCACTCATGAAACATTAAAATGTTAAGTGTTATTATTATTATTATTATTATTATTATTATTATTATTATTATTATTATTATTATTATTATTATTATTATTATTATTATAATCTCTGTACGTCGATACTTTTTCAGCAGATGTACGAATAATGCGGTTACATCTTCAATTTACAATGTGATGTTAAATGAAAGCTAGATGTAAGGACTTGACAAATGTTAAACTTTTCAAATCTTTGCCAAAAAAAAATAAATATCCGAAGCTTCGTTCTTTCGCTTGCTCTGTTGAAGCCATGTTCGCTACAACTTACGTTTGTAAAAAATTATTTTCAACAATGAAAATAATAAAAACCAAATTTAGATCACGACTGACAGACAAATACCTTCGTGATCAACTACGACTGGCAGTAAGTGACATAATTCCTGATTTTGAAACTCTGTCGCAGAGACATTCTGAAGACAGTTAATGTTAGGTTGTGATAATGTGTCCTATGTTTTCTTGTTCATTTCTTTCTTCGTTACACGTACTAAACATAAGTTTGTAGCCTTGTACTGTATAAAATTATATTTGAGACAGTTGCTTCATTTCCCCTTCGGGTGTCCGCCTCCCTACATAGGTGCTATGCACGTTGCAGGTTACACAGTGGCTCGACGCACTATTACATTTTCGCCACGGCTGGTCTACAGTGTACTTCAGTATTCAACGGGAACAAAATAATATATATTTATTTGTGTGACCAAGTGTTTAGTTTGTGCAAAAACAATGCATAAATTCCACACCTGTGGAGTAACGGCTAGCGTGTCTGGCCGCGAAACCAGGTGGCCCGGGTTCGATTCCCGGTCTGGGCAAGTTACCGGGTTGAGGTTTTTCCGGGGTTTTCCCTCAATCTTGTATGAGCAAATGCTGGGTAACTTTCGGTGCTGGACCCCGGACTCATTTCACCGGCATTATCACTTTCATCTCATTCAGACGCTAAATAACCTAAGATGTTGATAAAGCGTCGTAAAATAACCTACGAATTTGACAGTCTACAATATATTGTAATTTAAACTAAAAAAAATAGAATCGGTTTATGTAATTTACTGTATCATGTATTGAAACTATGGGTATTTTGTTTAAATACTCACCTCGGTTAGTATAACAACATCCAGAACTGCGATTCGTTGAGTTATTCTAACTCTACATTGGTTATGTCACAAATCCTGCGAAGTTGGCCATGTTGTTCTACCGAACCTCCACGAAAAATGCATCCTTTCCTATAACAGGAGGAAGCCACGCTGCTTTGCATCAACACTCAGAAGAATTCTGTTAGCTGAATGCCGTGTGCTTGAGACGAAAGCTTACGACAAACTGATGCCGAGATTCTATGCTCACTCTGTCGGAGAGTTCCTCGAACTCTGTAGTCAAATAGAATAGTTCGAGAACAACCGAATGTCGGAGTTATAAGTTTTAAATGGAGCGATTTAAAAGAGACGGACTGAATTTAAGCTTATTAAATGTTTGGAATATTAAATGAAATAATTTGTTTACTTACCCATCTTAAGTTGGTATAGTAATGTTTAGAAACTGCGTTCCACTGAGTTGTTTTAACTTGACATTGGTTATGTTACGAATCGTGCAAAATTTGCAATGTTGCACTGCTCCATATAGAACATTTTCTTTACGTGAACGTTCAGAAGAATTTCTAAACTGTTAACTGCCGTATACTTCAGACGAAGGCTTAAGTCTAACGGTGCCGATATTTTAGGTTCACTATGTCGGTCCAGTCCTCTAATTCTGTATTCAAATCCAATAGTTCGAGAACAAATGAATGTCGGAATTCTAGGCTTTAAATCAGGCATGTCAAAACCCTGCACATTGTGCAATCGCGCACATTGTGCACTGGTCTCCGTGCAACGTGCAGTTCCTATTCCCCTACCTGGAGGGAGTGAATCGGCTTGGAAGGGAACGCGACAGGGCTGTACAGTACCTATAGTAGCAGATCAGCTTTTGTTTCAGTAACACAGATCAGTACGGGTGCTCATTGAGCTGTGATTGTGAATGCGTTATGGAAAATAAAGTGAGGAGTCCACAGATATAACGAAGAAGAGAAATCACGAATCACGTAACATAACTGTTATGATGTTTTCCTCAGCCAATAGTAATTATTTTAAAATGAAAGGCTTTCATCATATCATGTGGACCTAATAGTGATATGAGAATTTAAATCATATTAGTAAAGTTCTCTGCTTTTATTTCTTAATTAGTACTCTCACGGTAAGACAAACATGAAAATGATGTTGTTTTGGAGTCTGTACTAATACAGCCATCAATGGTTAGAAAACTTACAACTTTTATTTGATAAGCTGATAAGTGATGAGAATGTAGTGAGTAATACATGAGAGGCTCTTGAGGTTGTAAGGGAAGGAAGAAAGCAACTATTTGTAAGGCGGAAAAATTTTCTGGAAAAATAATACATAATGGCGAATTTTCCACCTCATGTTACTGTATTATCTTAATATATTTACATTAATAAATCTTTAAACCTGACCTAAAGAAAATGTCCTCGCTTCACAGTTTATGAAGTACTCTTTTAACTCAATTCAGTAACGCTCCCAACTTGCTAAAACTTGCTCTCAACGTTTTCCAAATAAACTATATATAAATTTAAATTCAAGCTTAATTTATCCAATTTATTAATAATAATGTGAATTTATATTAATATACAGTAAGGAAATGATTCCAGTGTAAAAGCCTCACAATGTCCTATTGCATGTAATTGGGAGTAAAATATTTTGTTTCTTAGCATTTGTGCACCAATGGTCCCAATAATGCTTGAGGAACAATGAAAGAGTATTACTTTGAAATAATCAGTACCTACTACGTAAAATGAAATATTGTGTTCGTTTTTTGTTGTTCCGAAATTACTGCAATATTTATATTTTCTTCAAATACTGTATACAAATCATGTAAATAAATGATTCTTTACAAACGACTGCATTGCGAACTGTAATTGAGTAAGTCTATTGTTTCTTGTGTTACAATTATTGTCAAATATAGACACTGACAATAATTGTGTCTTTTCCTTCTGCTAAGTATTTTTATAATGTCCAAATGTCAATTTAATTGAACACTAGAAGCGCAGAATAGATTCTTGTACAGGGTCATCATTTTATTTTTACTTGCATTTTTATTGTACCTGCATTTCTGAATGTACTTCACTCCCACCCCTTCACTAATGTCCTTGCTCCCGTAAGACACACAAACTTACGGCTGCTGTTGCATTCGAAGTCTTCAAGCAGTGAAGTAAACACTGCAGTGTATTGTTTGTTTCAGAAATATGGTTGCGTTTTCTGTAGAAGAAAGAACCTATATTAATAATATCGTACTAAAAAATTATATTCAAGAAACGATAAATTCAATTTCAGAGAATATGCTTCAAAATGTTTTTAGTAATATGCGTAAAGAATTGAAGCCTGCATTGTAATGAACGGCAACCATTTTCAGCAACTTGTTTAAAAATTCAGATTAGCTTATTTTGAACTGAGGTGGCTAGAAGCAAAGGAATGCTAGTGACATTTGTAATAACATGAGTTAAGTTCATCCAGTGTAAGCTAAAGTATCTAAAATTTTAGTGGCAAAGGGATATTTTAATCGCATCACGTATTAAAATTTAAATAAAAATTTCACCGATTTTACGAAAGCTTAAATATTTAAACCCCATTTTCTCAAAAGTAACTTAAGTGCACTTACAATCCTTTACTTATGACCCCCTCAATTTAAATGCACTCTCTATATTGTATGTTAACACCAATAATTAATATGCTAAATAAAGTAGACATTACATAACGAACATAGCCACCTGAAAAGTTGAGTTTTTGAAAAAAAATGTTACTACTCTGCTGTATTTTAATAAATTCCGTAAAAGTGGTGATCAAACTGAAAATCGTAATATCGTATTTCCCTACAACATAAATGGATACACTACTTTTCTCTCCTCCTATACCTAGTAAAATCATTTGTTTACATATCGCACTAGTAACATCAAACTCCTGTAATGGAAGGGGGCAACAGTGTTTCCGAGTATAGCCAGGTTAATGTTAAAAATGTTGGTAAAAATAAAGTGATGTCCCTGTACATCCCTCCCGCTAAGAACTGGTATGAGCAACACGTGAATGACGCAATCTGCACAGACCGGCATTCCGCGCACATACACTGCACTTTCAGTGTCTGATTTCTGACATGCCTGCTTTAAATAGATCACAATAACGAAACCATGATTTTATTTATAACAGAGGCCTACATTCGCTAATGAGTTTTTCGAAAATTCAAATTAGATCATTCGAAAGCACAAATGGGTGAATGAATAAATAAATTAATGAATTGATAAGCTACTTAAAAGAACATTAATAACATAAAAGAAAAAGAGAAAGAAAATATCGGAGATAAGAGAAGAAACAAGGAAAAGTTTATATAAGATAAGGGAGGTAGGAAAAGAATTGAATGTAAGCAAACGAAAGAGAAAAACGAAAGGAAACTAAACAAGGTTTATACTAAAAGTACTACGCGACCAAGGCGGGAACCGTTTTGTTTGGTGGCGCTGCGATTCGCTTCACAACACAGATCGTGCTGTAAAGTCCGCATCAGATGCAAAATGAAGCACATGCTGACTGCGCTCGTTTCATTATTATTAACACACTTTGTATGTTATATGTTCGTATATATAATTAACTTTATTGTTTAGTTTTATTTTATCATAAGGTTACACACATAGGAATTTATTCAGAAAACACATCACAACATCGGTGTTCGTAAAGGAGGGAACATGAATCGAAAGTAACGTAAACTAAAGTAGGTATTGTATTTCATACAATGTTTCATTTGATATGCATTTCTTACCTTAGCAGTTTAAAGTGGCCGGACTCCGGACATCATATATGAGGAAAGCACCCGATATAAAACCATCATTACCACCAGCATGGGCTTCTATATGTGACCTGCACTGCTATTTGTATAAACTCCTGACACGTTTATATCTTGCCAACATTTGTGGACAGTGCAATGAGTATGGAATCATATTTCGTTCAGGTAAATAACGGGCTACTATATCAGAACGTTCTATTAGATACAGTATTTCAATGCATCCTTTAAAACCTATCTCTCTCTTACAAAATTTATGCAACTTTCCTAATGTTGGAAGCTCTTTGTAGAGACTATAATATTTATGAACTTCGCTTCTTATGACACACTTGTCCATGTCGTCTAATGCAACCTTATTTGCAAGAGGTCGTCTAACTTAGTTTGGTGTCAATATTTCTACACCCTTGCCCTCACACTCTTTACCTTCCTTTCTAATCCTACTAATTGTTTCCTTATTTACCTTCACAATAGCTTCAGCACGCTCTGTTATCTTCGATAGAGGTAGGAATAAACCAGTTGTCTTTTCTTCATCACAAAACTTTATGACATTATAAATAACTATATTCACTTTATTATAAATAATGCTCCGCGCTTGGCTACGAAACACACGTCTTCCTACACGCGGCATTGCGACCAGATTGAAACGCTAGGCATTGGATGTGACGACACTCCAGCAGTAAACATACGCAGCGAGCACGGAGTTCCTCATTCTGCCACAACGGGTCCCGCCTTGGTCGCGTAGTAAGAAGAGTGAAGTAAGAAAAAGACAAAGAATAGCAATAAGAAAAAGGAGTAACTGGAAGAAAATAATATTAAAAGTAAGAAAATTAACGATAGATGAAGAAAGAAGAGACTGAAAATCAGAATTTAAAATAAAGCAGGACATTACACAAATTTTGACAAATTTATCATTTTTTATTTTCGCGCTAAAAATGTAGTTTCATGAAAATTTTATCTCACTATCTTAATTAAGTATACTTTTATATAATTGATAGAAGTTGTGTTCATGTACGGTTTATGTGGAACCGAAAATTTAAATTTAATTACTCGTATCTTAAAAAATAAATTTTCTGTTTTCAACGACAAGTATTCATATTATTTCAGTGGTTAAAACTAGAGTGATAAAACTTGGCATAACTTGTTGTGAACTGGAGCATGATTGACTATATTTAGCATAGTTTTATTGCTAGAGAATTATAGGAAAAGCAATATTATTTTTTATGAATGTTTCAACGCAGAAAAAAATTATGTAATAGTTTTTACAAATGAACAAATTAGATTAGGGCATTAACAATGCTCCATTGCACAATATGTAATGTTTGTTACCTTTAAGAAAAACAGAGTAAAAAGATATATATATTATAAATAGGATTTTCACTCAGAATTAAAAAAAAAAAAAAGAAAATAAGTCTAATATTTAAAAAATGTTTATAGGAAAAGATTAAAATGTGCAATGTGTGATTATGATATTGATATGTTCATTCAGTAAAAATGTCAACTCTCTAGCTGAAAAATTGTGGATTTTAGAAATTTCAGTAGCGGATCGCCTTTATTAAATTATTAAAAGTATCCATAACTTAAATATAGAGATTTATAATAACATGTCCCCGCCGTGGCGTCGTGGTCTAAGGCATCCTGCCTAGGACTCGCGTTACGAAATGCACGCTGGTTCGAGTCCTCATGGGAGAAGAAATTTTCTCATGAAATTTCGGCCAGTGTATGGGACTGGTGTCCACCCAGCATCGTGATGCACTTGGGGAGCTACGATAGGTAGCGAAATCCGGTTGCGAATACCAGCTATAACGGTTGGGGGGTTTTTGTGCTAACCACACGATACCTCCATTCTGGTTGGATGATCGTCCACCTCTGCTTCGGCATGTGGGCGTGAGGCCAGCAGCCGGCTGGTCGGTCTAGACCAGGCCTACACAAGGTTTGCGCTCTCCGAGCCGGCTCACAGCTCATGAGCGGAATGCAGTTATTAGCAGCGCTCAGTATGGGGTGGACTAGAAGAAGTGGTGATCTCGTACGAAATATACACAAAAGGAAGCACTATTACGAGTGTTTATGAAATGAATTCCCGTTCAGTGTTTGCAAAACTATCTTGGACTATTATTAATTAATAAAGAAATATTTATTTTACAGAACTAATAGAAATTCTATAGCTACTTAAATGTATAATGTCATTGTTATATTTTTATTTATCAGTACATCAAAACGAGGATTTATGCTGTTGGCAGCTGAAAGGAACAGTAGCCTACTGATCGTAATGAAACATCAGTTGCAGATGTTCGATGTCTGCCATTATTAAAGTTAATTGTAGAAAACAGTTGCTCACAAATATAAATATGAGCCAAAACATAGCAATCATTTTCACAGCCAGCCTGTGTAGTCGTGGATATTATTGCTAGTGTTTAGTCTTGTAAAACTCAACCAGGCTAGTAGTATTATTCAAACGATCTTTAGCCCTTAGGTCACATTGAAGATCAATAAGTTCGAGCTGTATATCGTTAAATGTTAAATGTTATGTTCTGTCTTTTAGATTCCTCCATACTGTACTGTAGCAGTAAGTAAGCAACATGAAACAGTTACTGAGAATAGGCCTACACACTGCACTCCACTAGATAACTGAGAGGTCGTTTTCCTCTCCTCTACCTATATCAAGTCTATGTCATTCTAACGTATCTTCCTCTCCGTTTCGGCGAGCGGAAAACACGGCTCTCCCGCTCCGAAGGAGCGCGCGCGCTCGTTGAGCGTTGTTTGTGCAGGTATGTTCTAGGCCCTTCACGGGCTGTAGCGCCACGGATTATTATTATTATTATTATTATTATTATTATTATTATTATTATTATTATTATTATAACATAAATGCATGGACTAGTCATGTATCTTAGCCCCATTCATGTCTCTTGACGTTTTGCACTACTGCTTAAAAATCAGGTCAATAGTAATTGCAGCAGCATTAGAAAATCTAGAAGTATTATTCAAAATCGTAAATACAATACTAATTTTGTGGAACTACTTAAGAAATTGCCTTGAAGCAGTCCATAAAATAGTGACAAACATAGATTTCGATTTAGAGAATACAAAGTGTTCCCCAGGACATATATCCCCTATGCCGTCGAACTTTTACTGTTATAGATCGAACGCGACTGCCGAGAGAATAGTGTGTACATTTCCCCTGGATCAAGAGTGCGAAGGATTTGTATTGTGGACAGATAACACAGCTTGAACAGACGTCAAGGGAAGAGTATTAATATGCAGCTGAGTTCAATTCATTGCAGTTCAGTTTAGTTAGTGGCAAAGCAGTGCACATTAGGACAAAATTTTAATTTATGAGTAGTACCTACGTATATTAACGGAGAACGTTACACAATGCAAAACTGCACGCGTTGTATTCTTCATCTGACATAACTTGGAACATTAAATCCAAACGTTTGAATGGGCAGGGCATGTAGCACGCATGGGCGAATACAGAAATGCATATAGAGTGTTAGTTGGGAGGCCGGAGGGAAAAAGACCTTTGGGGAGGCCGAGACGAAGATGGGAAGATAATATTAAAATGAATTTGAGGGAGGTGGGATATGATGATAGAGACTGGATTAATCTTACCCAGGATAGGGACCGATGGCGGGCTTATGTGAGGGCGGGAATGAACCTACAGGTTCCTTAAAAGTCATTTGTAAGTAAGTTGTAAGTAACCTATGTATATTAGCCTTGATCACATGTAACAGATTGATCAATCTAATGTACTTTCAAGACAACTACTTTTATCAATTTCACTATGCTGTCATCTAAGGACTGCAAAAGAAGTCACGTTATAACCCTGATGGAATTGCATGGGTAATAGCTTGCAGCAATACTTCCATCTGTCGGTCATTACCAAAATTCATTTTCGACATTGGAGATCCTGGTGTTTGTTCTCTTTTATACAGTATGTTGCCATTTCGTATCATGGGAATGGCCAATTTGATATCTACGTAACCAGGGATATTACGACGAAATCGTGCAAAACTCGTGCTGTATTTCTATCAGCCAACAGTTCCAGCACTTATTACAAGTTAAGCCAATAAATTACATCTGTAATGTAATGTTTAAGTAGCGAGATTTTATTGCAGAAAGATGACGCGCTGAATCATCATCGCCAAGCTGGCTGTTACTTGCCCTCGTCACTTTTTTTAACGGGGTCATACTGAGGGAAGCCTGTTTACAGGAGTATATTGGTCAGGAATTAATTGTTAAACGTTGTGTACGGTCACTGGTATTCTGAATGCCGCAGAACCTTAACTCTGAAGATATCTGTCACGAATAAACTTCAGACCCACACAACATTTCCCTAATAGACAAAGCTACAAATGAAGACGTTCTGTGCATAATTATTAAAGATTGAGAATTATTGCTGATGATTTAAACAAGAAAGACAGCATACACTGATAATATCATGCGCCAATAAAATTAATACATCGCAACTTATCGTCTAGCCAAAGATTTAAAAAAAGGCAGTACTCGTAAGCAGATACCATGGTTGAGTGCGTAACGTGAGAAGGGAAAGAATTAAAAAAAAAAAAAAACAGAAGAATTTAAACTTACTGCAGAAAAGTGCTGGAATGTGTTCATATGATGTCTAAAAATATATCATACAATTTCCTTCAGTGAATAATATATTTTTCACTTATTTCGTTGAACTACCAATGAATATTGAACAGAAATGTTATACCCTAATATATTCAACTTTGAAAAGCTGTGACTTAATTGCAAAAAATAATTTCATTTTTAATAATTCAATTGTCACGAATGTATTCGAGAGAGTTCAGTTGGTAAACTGAGAGTTTTTAAAGTATAAAGGCTCATTCACAATGAAAATTAAACATAACGTAAGCGTTAACTTAACGTTACGGTAAAATCAAGAAGTCATACCATCATTCACGATGGGAACATAAACATAACAGCAAACATACTTGGTAACCATGGAAACACAACAACGACGCCATTTCCTCATTTCAGCGCTCCACGATTGTGTTTTGTTTGCAAATCACGTAAGCATAAGCATGAAAGTTTGGAGTTTGCAAACTTTCATGTTAACGTCTTACGGTAATGTTTATGTCAGTGCTTATGTGAATCATTGTGAATGTTCCCATTTGGTAGCCTGGGCGCAAACTTCTGTGTTTATGTTACGGTTATGTTTAATTTTCATTGTGAATGGACCTTAAGGCGACGCGTTACGGAAGAACTCGGACGAAGTCTGTCCTATTATCACTTTGTCCACCGCAACTCTGAAGGCCAGAATTGAAACTCAGTCATCTGACGGCTTCCTACCAAAAGGAAGCAAGTCCGATCCAAGAAAGATCCTACGTCGATTGTGCTGGTTGAAGCTATTTATCATTTCATCATTTCCCCGTTATCGCCTTAAATTCTCTGAAATGGCACAGAGTTCCTTAATAATGGATTACTCTACTTCACAATAAATCTGACAATATGTAGGTCTAGTGGTCCAACGGACTTAGAGATAGTTTACAACTGTAACGATCTTGAAAAATGGACGAATTCAAAAGATCACTATACAAATTTAATAATACTGTCTATATTAAATAAGTATTTATAAACACAAAGTTTACAGGAAATACACAATTCTTCAGGAGAATTAATCCTTTAATTACAATATTTGATTCAGGCATAGAGATTTTACACAAAAATGTCTCACACAACCAAAGCTCGATGATTTTGAGCTTTACATCACTGGCCATTCTGTAGATCGGAACATGTCAAGGGCACTCCAGTAACTTGCAGTTCCGTGATGAGCTTCTGTATAATCCAGGGATGTCAAAGCGCCTGCACTGCGTGCTCTTAAGAACCCGCACAACATTTTCTTAAAATCGATGATTGTACTTTATCTTGCTAAAAAGGGAACCTTGTTAAATTTATATTGCTTACAGTATGAACACGTAATTTGGACACTTTGACGGCCCTGATATAATCTAAAACAAATAAGTTATGGGCATTTGAAGAAATGCGCCCTACAACTCTGATTGTGGCAACACTCATCACCTGTTAACGTCATACGCATGGTGGATCACAAGAAGTAATTTAAACAGGACGTAAATACACACAATTTTCTGGAATGTCGTTTTTATAAATAACGGCAATGGAAAAAAAAAAATGAAATTTTCAAAATAAATACAGATTATATTAAAAATAGCTGAAGCCTGTTTTCCTAACTTATTATTACTGTAAAATCTTCTAAAATTAAATAAACTGTCCACACCTGTGGAGTAACGGTCAGCGCGTCTGGCCAAGAAACCAGGTGGCCCGGGTTCGAAACCCGGTTGGGGCAAGTTACCTGGTTGAGGTTTTTCCGGAGTTTTCCCTCAACCCAATACGAGCAAATGCTGGGTAACTTTCGGTGCTGGACCCCGGACTCATTTCACCGGCATTATCACCTTTATATCATTCAGATGCTAAATAATCTAGATGTTGATACAGCATCGTAAAATAACCCAATAAAATAAAAATAAATGAAATAAACTTGCAAAATTCCACAACGGTTAAAGTTTAATGTTATATTAATTATTCTTCTTCGTCACTTAAATTGATAAGGTTTTCAAAATTTTGAGTTATGCCTGGCATTATAATTGTGAGCTAGTAGAATAAATTCTCGTCTGAAATGCGTGACCTTGATTTGGATTTTGAAATGCACAACTGAGGAAAAAATACTGAAAAATATAGATTGAACCAAACAAAGAAGCAGTTTCATAATAAAATTCCGAAGTTGTGGATATTTTACTTTAAAAATTTAATCGTAAGCGTACATAGCCTATAGTACTCTTTACTGTGACCTAATGGTTAGATATGTTCTGAGGGATAATGAAGGATAAAATAATAAATTAATATTTATGTTTGTTCGGATTTGTCACTCCATTTTCTTTTTTTTTTCTTTTTTTTTTTTTTTTGTCAATTTTGCTTCCTTCCCATATTTCAATGTATGATGTACCGCTATCAATGAAAATTCATTTCATATTTTTCCATTTTGTACACTACACGAAACTTAATTTTTTCAGCTGTTTTGCTCCTTAAAGAGCGGCATTTTGCAGTGAAATCCACCGTTGATTGCCAGTGCTTCACCTGATCGAACTGGTACCGGTATAGAGAACATCTAGGGGCGGAGAGGGTGAGAGGGTCACGTGGTTCCATTCGACTCCGTGCCCATGTCTGACTAAAACAAAGACTGGAGTTTATATAAAAAACAGAAAAGTTAGTTCTTTAAAACTATTAATTTTACACTAAAACCAACGTTTAGACTCATCTTTATTTGAATGATGAATGGCCAGTGCACAAGTTTTATGACACCGAAAATATTGATTAAAATATCAGAACTACCAAGTATACAGTACTTCTTGAAAGTGCTATTATTATCTATACTCTCGTTTCTTCCGCCTTAATAACCTTTTCTAAAAATTCATTATCACTCATATCGTTAGAAATAATAGGACAATGTTGTGGCAGTACACATCCTCAGGTCACCGGCACAATAACAGTGAAAAGGAATTCAATACATTATAAATATAACTTACGGGCCTATTAATAAGATACACTTTGGTGGGATGTTTCCATATAAATGGGAAACGACAGATTATAAGACGACAATATTGAAGTTTTGATGATGTTGACCAACAAACGTAGGCACTATTTGTGTGCAATACACAACATTATATTGCATAACGAAACATTTTTTCTTCGCTGTGACTCAGGAGGTAGCGTTTCCAGCTACAAATTCTAACAGAGTCTAGTTTGATTTCCGTAGGAAAAGTGAAGCATTACACCCTTTCATAGGGCCTGTTTATGTCCTTGTGTTGCATTGTCTTTAGTGGCGAACCTAATCAGAGAGCCCAGGTACGTGAATGACTAGTGTTGGTTAAGAATATGAACAAAAACATGTTCAACGTTAGAAAGCCTTATTGGCTTGTAAAAATCTCGACGAACGTAACCGTGATAAAATTAAAGCATTGTCTTATGTTGTACTCGAAGACCACAATTCTTCTACTGAATTCGTAGGTGCCAACTTATGAACAGTTTTGTCAAAAGGCTGTTTTTACTAGAAAACATAATAAATTAAATAAAAGAGAAGTAACATAGTAGAAACAAATGGAATAAATTTTGAGGAAGATCATCTAGATTTGGCGCCTACGCGTGGATCATGTTGCTGGCTATATCATATACCTATCATAACAAACTAATGAACTCCACTTCGCACAATATTCGAGCGAATTCATCAAGAGCTTCACATCTGAATATCCTGCCAACATGCGTAGTTCAGTGGCTGCTCACTGAATCACAGATTTGCTGCCCAGCCAGGGCTCCGTAGAGGCGCCGTCACGAAGCCTGCACGTATGTCCTTATCCATGCCGAGTAGTTGGACATGCGGGTGTACAGGCCTGGCAGTTTGGGTTGAGCGCAGCCGATACCAGAAGATATTACGCCAACCACAGTAATCCGCTCGTCGTCTCCCACCATTAGTGGTCCGCCACTGTCGGCCTGCAAAATGCAATTGAAATCATTTATATATTTTATGGGAAATTTTAAACACATGTGGCATAAATCTTAAGTTAGTGCAGTTAATAAAATTATCAAACAAATGTGTCCTATAGATGCAAAATTCACATTTTCTATGAAACTTTTTTTATACTAGAGCAGGCATGTCAATGATGCCCACAGGAGCAAGCGCGCTCTTTAGAGCCTAGGAGAGCCTGAGCGCTTTACAGCGGAAAGGAAAGAGACAGACGAAAGAGGTGGTATATACCGCTTGGACGAGTTATATTCAGGGATGGCCAGCACTGATTCAATAGATAAAGGGAAGAGAACTTATTAAAACTGTATCCATGTTAATTTTTAGATTTGCCTGAGAAGTATAAGTGCATTATAAGAATGTAAGTTTTAATTTTAATGTTCATTTTTCACAAGTTTGATTTTTTTGTTCAAAAGAAATATTTTCTCAACTTTTCGTATAGAAAAGTGAAATTTTCAGGTACAGCCTATTTATTTAGTAGCCTTACAGAATGTTTTCGTAAATCTCATATACCGTAAATACGTATTACTGAAGATAGTGTATTGAACATTTTGAAAATATTCGCATGGAAATTGTTTGTAAGGAAATTAATTAACAAAGCAACTACTTTTACATGATAAGCAAAAGATACGTGCCCATGTGTTGTAAAAATATCAGCTCTATAGCTTCAGCAGATTTCGAGAAAATAATTTAATATTCCGATGATAGGAAGTTGCTCACAAATATCACCTTAAAAGCATAATGCGATAAGAGTTTGCACTGTAATATTGTTTGGATTAGTTTATTGATTATTTTTGTAAGGCTAAAGATACCATCAATATAAATTCCAACTTATGGCATACACAATCTCTTTCTTTGGAATATCACTTTCTTTATGAATGATGTGTTTCATCCACTTAAAACAGTATAATATTATACTATTATGGAATTTAAGTGAATATTCCTTCTTAACTCTCTATTATGTTATTAAGATTTAAAACACAAGTGCAATATTGAGAAATCAGTGTTAGTACTTTTGTTTTACAGACAATATAGATAATATTAAACAGAAAGAAGCCGTATGAAAATAACGACATAAAATTTCACGTTCCGTTTGAAGTTTGTGCACCACTGTTTTCTTAATCCAACAGGCTTCTTATTCATATACACAACTCTTCCTCTTTCCACACTTAGCGTTTGCTGCCCGCGCACGACGTCAAGGTCAGAAAAATGCACTTGCTTTGACATCACTGTACTAGAGGAAATTTTTGTAGCTTAGAAACTCTGCTGTGAATTTCAACTACATGTGCAGAGTTGGTCTGGCATACAAAGACACATTTCTCTGATTATAATGCGGGTACAAATATAATTATTTGGATATTAAAATTGGAAAATGTGAGTTTTGCAACAAAACGCAACAAAACTAGGTTTATGTTTCTGTAAAAAATTACGTTTTGAAGTGAATATTTTACCGTTTTTTTAATATTTCAATCATTATTGTAACAAACACTGTAATGTGAGCACATACAGTACTCCAACCAGGAGAAAGTCTCAGGGGAATGAGGCGCAGCTGGGTAATACCATGAATGAATGTTGATGTCATAAGGTCACACACATGGGTACACGCATTTCCATTGGCTAACTCTCAAAGCACAATCGATAACACTGATACACACATATTTATACTACCCTATTTACAAAATTAGATCACAGTTAATCTCCTGGTCTTTTAATCCCTCCATACAAGAAATAACATATGCAGGAGAGCGCATGTTTTTCAAAGTGACGTTATAACAGAATTATTATCTATCTACTTCGCTCCAATAGATGACGCAATAGTAAGCACATTCCTTTTACGGTTAATCTCCTAGTTCGAGAACAGTATCAACTCTGTTAGAACCAAATCCTTTAATATAGTTATTGTTGAAAACATCGCGGAAATATGATTTATTAACTTTTAGAGAGGGATTAACCTCTGCTGAGTACATTTTGTATAGTCTTTTTGGGCCGTATTCATAAACATTCTTAGCGCGGGCTTCCGATGGATGATCAGCGAATTAACGTTTTTCGTATTCATAAACCAGTGTTAGCGATATGATATGATATGATATGAATCCTGTACAAGTAATCACTCTATAGCCGGGGCTAGTTTAGCACACTCGTAGCGCGGGCTAGCGAAATGTCTATGCATAGCACCCTATAAGTTTAAGTCTGATAGATATTTTCTTGGAGTATGGATGGCATAATAGTGGGGCTCAAAGCACTGTAGTTTTTTTTTAAGAAATCCATAAAATGCTTCTTTTTTCACGGAACTTCCGACTCGCTCTATTTTTTCTCCTTCGTTCTCCAGGCATTTCACCAGTTGTATGTATAAAAATGTGCCACTATCTTTGTTAACTTGAAACCTTGAGACACTGTGGTATCGTATTCATGTCCTTATCTGAAATGTAGTATCTAGCACGACTGCTTGCCGCAGTGCTTCCATGTTTCTTGACAGCATTCAAAGATACGTGTTTCAGAATAAAACTATTCTGTTAAGACTTCTCATTATAGGCCTACCTGAAGAAGTTTCCATGAAATAGTCTCATACCTATTTTGAGAGAAACTGATCTACAAAGTGATTCAGATCACTCGTAAGTCATTTATTTCGGAAACTAGTGTATGAAAATTTTCGAGACAAAAATATTTGTAACTAAACCACATGTGAACTTTCACTAGAATTTCATTTCATCAATCAGCTCTAACAGGAAGTAGGTTAGTGGCGTATCGCTTTAAAATTTCAAATGAGACTCGGGTCAAACAGGGTACAATTTGATAGAACTTTTCAAAACAAACAACTTTCATAGGAAACGTTTTTATTAATTCCTACTCTGCCAGTCACTTTACCACGCCGAAGTATTAGGAGTCACTGACAGTGTTAGAAGAAGAGTACAGGTGTGTGCTGCTCAGAACGGCAGATAGTTTGAAAATGTATAAGAAATTAATGGAATTGTCAAGCCTTTCAGTAACATGTCAATTTTAATTATCTTGTTTACATTTTCGTCTTGTAACATTTCTCAATATTGATGGCATTGTTTTTTGTACGTTTTTTTTCATTGAAAGAGTAGTAATTGATTAAAACGTTTCCTATGAAAGCTGTTTGTTTTGAAGAGCTCTATCAAATGGTGCCTTATTTGACCCCGATTCCCATTTGAAATTTTAAAGTGATACGCCACTGACCCTACTTCCTGTTAAGGCTGCTTGATGAAATCAAGCTCAAGTGAAAGTTCACATGTGGTTTAGTTATAAATATTTTCGTCACGAAAATTTTCATGTACTAGTTTCCGAAATAAATTACTTACGAGTGATCCGAATCATCCATTGCCTTTTCGTACATTTTCTCATTGAAAGAATAGGAATTAATAAAAACGTTTCCTGTGAAAGTTGTTTGTTTTGAAGAGCTATATGAAATGATACCCTATTTGATCCCGACTCCCATTTGAAATTTGAAAGTGATACTTCCTGTTAGAGCTGATTGGTGCGATCAAGCTCAAGTGAAAGTTCACATGTGGCTTAGTTACAAATATTTTTGTCTCGAAAATGTTCATGCACTAGTTTCCGAAATAAATTACTGTTACGGGTGGTCTGAATCACCCTGTATATTGAAAAAGGACATCGAAGTGATTGCAATTTAGAAACATTGGCAATCCTTTTCCCGCGTATATAAAATGGAAGATGAGTGATGCGAAGAAACGTTCAGAGATTGAAACTGCCTCCATTTAACCCACTGCACAGTCTATCTCTACATTCTACGGACTGTCTGATAGGCTACGCTAAAAATTATCAGGAGCTTTTCGAATAATCGTTGCAGCTTCAACAGCGCGAGCAACTATGCTCTTATGCTGTGTTTATCGGGGGTCTCATAAACCAGACATTTCATATCCCCCACACAAAGAAATCCAGCCACCGGCGTAGCTCGGTCAGCTAAGGCGGTTGCCTACCGATCCGGAGTTGCGCTTGGGCGCGAGTTCGATTCCCGCTTGGGTTGATAACACGGTTGGGTTTTTTCCGAGGTTTTACTCAACCGTAGGGCAAATGTCAGGTAATCTATGGCGAATCCTCGGTCTCATCTCGCTATCACCATTCTCATCGACGCTAAATAATCTCGCAGTTGATACAGCGTCGTTAAATAATCATGTAAAAATAAAAAGAAACACATAGGAATTAGGTCGGGCGGTCGAGGTGGCCATACTGGTAGCAGAATGCAAACTTACTTTTACTTAGCAATCCACTCACTGCGTTTGTAACACGATTGGCCTTACAACGTGTTGCAGTCAAAACAACTGACTGGTAAGCGGTCTGACGGAAGTAACTTTTGTGTAACACTTACTGAAAAATGGTGCATCTGCGAGATTTTTGTCAGATACAAATTATGTTTATTTTTTCCTCCCCTATCATCCTTGCAACATTGTAAACGAACTTTTTTTACATCCTGTTTTGTATTGTATTGTATTGTATTGTATTTATTAACATTCCATGATATTCATACACGCTTACAGCCAGAATATGGAACAAGCCAAAAAACTTAATACTATTATAAAGTCTTAATTTATAGTCACAGTCTAGATGAAATATACACAGACGAGATTTACAATATAGTCTACTAGTACAACACAAAGTTTTAGTATCAATTTCATGAAGTGTTATTGAATGTCGTGAATTCACCTACAGAATAGAAGGCGTGAGAAATTAGGTACTTCTTTAATTTGGCCATAAATAATTTTATGTTTTGAGTTTCATTTTTTATATCGATAGGAAGGCTATTAAAAAGTTTTATTCCCATATAACGCACTCCTTTTTGATAGCACGATAGACTTGCCGATGGAGTATGAAAGTCATTTTTGACGTGTATTTATGCTATGAACTGTTGAATTAGTTACAAAGTTTTCACGATTACATACGAGGAAGATTATTAATGAAATGATATAGTGACAAGCTATGGGCATTATTTGTAGTTTTTTGAAAATAGTCCTACACGATTCCCTAGATTTGGCACCTACTATTATTCTAATTACTCTTTTTTGTAATAGAAATATACTGTTACTATCTGTGGAATTTCCCCAGAATATTATTCCAAAACTCATTACCGAATGGAAGTATGCAAAGTATATTGTTTTTAAGGTATTGATATTTACTATCTTTTGCATAGATCTAATAGCAAAACAAGCTGAAATGATATAAAGAATAAAATCGAACAAAGTAAAAAGATTATTTTCTGTGTGAACTGGATATGGTGGAATAAAATTATTTGGAAAGATACCAAGAATTATATTCTTAGCAGAATCAGTTTAACTTATGGATGTGATATTTGGAATTAAAATACATGCTGTAAAAACACATTGATATCAGTGGAAATAGACTGCGTAAGAAAAAGTGTCACAATTTAAATATTGCAGCATATTGCAAATCAGGTAGCCTGAAGAGTAATGAACTCTACAGAGAATTGATAACAAACTTCTCCGATGGTCTGACCGCCTATTATGAATACAGGAGACAGGATGGCAAAAGCAACTACACCTCTGGAAACCAATGTGCAGGCCCAAATAATATGACAAGAGGATATCTTGGGAGAAGTGAAGAACAGCAACCTCAAAATCGAGGACGCAACTAACAGACAACTTTGGAGACTTGGCATTAGCTGTGTCAATGAAAGGCCAAAACATTTGGCTAAATGACGTTGCAAAGGCTCACAAAGAAGAAGAAGGTATGATAATGATAATAATAATAATAATAATAATAATAATAATAATAATAATAATAATAATAATAATAATAATAATAATAATATCCTTGACACCGCTGTTCAATTCGTAGCATTTCCGATTACGTACATTTAGGAAACTTGGGTTTGTTTTGATAGAGGAAGTGAATTCGTTAACTAATGCTATTTTTAAGGATTCAATAAGAATAATAATTTCAAAGCAAGTATGTCCAAAATTGTACTATTGTGCTTCATGGACTTACGGTCGGGGTTCATGTTGATGATGGTGATGATGATGTCGATCATGATGATTATGATGATCATGATCATGGCGAATGGAAATCGAGAAGCAATTGTCCAGGAATTGAATGAGGAAAAATCTTGTAAAAACAACCATGAAATTGATCATAAATGGGATTTGAAATCGGACCAGCTAGTTTCGTAATCGGGTGTGCTGGACACAAGGACAGAGCAATGAACCTTCCGTAAGTGAAGCATAGATATATGGTATCATCTTTCCATAGATCTTGCGTGTGTTCATCGCATTTGGACCAAGTTTACCGAATGATCAGAAGATTTCTTCTTTGTAGTTTATAATACTGTACTTCAGGCATGCCAGAAATCAGACTCTAAATGCGCAGTTTTGTACGCGGATCGCCGGTCTGTGCAGACTGCATCATTCGAGCGTTTCTCTTAAGGCTGGTTCACAATAAACCGGAAACGAGAATCGGAACGAAAACGAAAACGGTAAAATTCTTTAAATGTGTACATTTAAATGTGAGCATTCACAATTAACGAAAAGCTTGCCGGAGCCCAGGATCGGGAACGGAGAGTTGGCCAAGTTTCAACTTTGGCGTTCACGTTTCCGATCACAGCCCACTAGATTCATTCTATTGCCATCTAAAAGCTATTTTGTCGTCACATATTTTGTAGCAAGAAGACCGTGACATAACCTATGCATTATTTTGTTCTGTGCTATGCATCATGGAGCAAGTTTTAATTTGTTGAGATTCTAATATTGAGTGTTGAGGAAAATCCTCACGTTTACGATAAGCGGCGCGCCTCGTGTAAAGATGAGAAAATGAAGGAGAATACGTGGCTTTCAATGGCTGCATCTTTGAACACCGATCGGAAGCGAATCATATTTTATTACTGTATTGGTTGTATTATACACTACATATTCAGGCTTCAATTCAATAACTACTGTTGTGTTCATTTTTGTTCTATTATAAATGTTTCTTCTTTAATTATTTTACGTTATGGTAGACTTAAAATAGGTTGTGATGATAAAGATGCATGGGAAAATTTATAGTACCGTACCTAATGAAATGTTTCAGTTGAAATTTCGAAGTTGGTTAACCTGTGTTTATGTTGGCTGCCTTGTACTGTACTTATGAGAGAACGCCACTGGTCAATTATACGCAAATAATATCAGAATGCGTAATATCGACTTTACATATCGTTATTGACATGCATAGTCGTCTACGTTCTCGGTTTATTGTGAATCAAAAATTTTCATATTCACGTCCTCTTCTTCTCGTTTTCATTCTGGTTCTCGTTCCCTGTTTATTGTGAACCAGCCTTTACACGTTCTTAGCTGGAGGGGTGTACAGTAACTAGTCTGCGCTTCAAGGGTTGGATTAAATAGACATTTGGACATTATAAACACACTTAGCAGAAGGAAAAAAACACTGTTTTTATCAGTGTCTATATTTGACAATTGTAATACAAGAAACTTTAGGCTTACTCAGTTATACGTACTTCACAAAGTAGTGGTTTGTGTTGTTAATGTTATGTTTTATTTAACGACACTCGCAACTGCAGAGGTTATATCAGCGTCGCCGGACTCTGGCGGAATTTTGTCCCGCAGGAGTTCTTTTACATGCCAGTAAATCTACTGACATGAGCCTGTCACATTTAAGCACACTTAAATGACATCAACCTGGCCCTGCATCGAACCCGCAACCTTGGGCGTAGAAGGCCAGCGCTATACCAACTCGCCAACCAGGTCGACAGTAGTGGTTTGTAAAGCATAATTTATCAATACGATTTTTATACAGTATTTGAAGAAAAAAAATTGCGGTAATTTCGTAACAACAAGAAAAGAACAAGTATTTCATTTTACGTAGTAGGTAACAATTATTTTAAAGTAATATACTCTACTCTTTCATTGTTCGTCAAGCATTATTATTTACTGTGACCATTGGTACACAAATGTTGAAGAAAATATTATACTCCCAATTAATTACATGCAGTAGGACATTGTGAAGTTTTTACACTGAAATCATTTCTTTGCTGTATGTGACAGCCGGGATACGATCTCACGACCGGCAGGAGGAGGGCAAGGTCGGCGGTGGTTCGGCGCGGCAAATGAAGTTGCGCGCGCATCTGCTTCCTGGGGCATGTGCTGTGGCGTAGAGAGGAGAGGAGAGACGGCGACCGCGGCAGGGAGGGGAAATAATACGCCTGTATCTGAGGGGAGAAATCCAGAGAATTCGAGAGGTGCCATCTTCTGGACATCCGTAGAAATTTCCAGCATCGTACTCTCTGGAAACTATGATTTGGTTATAAAAGAAGAGACGCAAGTGGACTGGAGAAGTTGTTATAGTCGGTGGACAGCAAGCCAGCCAGTCTTGTGTAGCAGAAGCCAGCTTCGAGACCGGAGTTCGACTTGAGTGTGTCCGCAGCTGTGTGAGCGTCCGAAGTCCTGAGTTCGAGTGCAGTGGACCGCAGTTGGGGGACCTGAGTTCGAAGTTCAGTGGACTGTCTCTGAAGGTCTGGGGTTCGAGATACTGTGAACTCGAGTGACTGAGCTAGAAGAACTAGCCAAGGCAAACGAACTGTGAACTGAGAACTGACAGTTCTGATTTGTAAATAGTGCTCTGTGAAGATTAGTTAAGATTAGCGGTACATTGTTGTTCTCAATAATCCAAGTAAATTGTCATTGTCGTCTGTGGAGTGCAATAACGAATACTGTGTTACTGTGTGGAGTGGAAATCCCATTGTTGACGGGAGTGTTTACATTCAATTAGAGAAAGTGATTATTGTTGTTTTGAATAAAAATTACATTATTGTTTGAATTTAAAGATACATTAAAGGACATTGTGAAGTTTTTACACTGAACTCATTTCTTTGCTGTATGTCAATATAAATTAATATTAATATTAATAAATGTTATAAATTGAGCTTAGAATTTAAATTCACATATAGTTTATTTGAAAACGTTGAGAGCAAGTATCGAAAAGTTGGAAGCGTTACTCAAAGAAATTAAAAGTGTAGTTCACAAGCTGTGAAGCGACGATATTCTCTTTATGTCAGATTTAAAGATTTATTAATAGCAGTATATTGAATTAATATTGTGACGTGAGGTGGAAAATTTGCCATTATATATTTTTCCAGAAAATTTTTCCGCCTTGCAAATAGTTGTTTTCTTCTCTCCTTACAACCTCAAGAGCCTCACATGTATTCCTCACTATATTCTCATCACTTACCAGTTTATGAAATGAAAGTCGTAAGTCGTCTAACCTTTGATGGCTGTGTTAGTACAGACTCCAAAACAACGCCATTGTCAAGTTCGTTTTGACGTGAGAGTAGTGATTAAGAAAAAAGCGCTGGCAATATCATATTTTGAGAACTTTACTAATCTGATCTAAATTCTCACCTCGACATAGGGTAATGAAAGCCTTTCATTTTTAAATAATTATTATTGTTGGCTGAGGAAAACATTATAACAATTATGTTATATGATTCGTAATTTCTCTTCTCCGTTAACTGTGAACTCCTCACTTTATTTACCATAACTCATTCTCAGACACAGCCAAATCAGCACCCGTACTGAAACTGTGTTACTGAAACAAAAGCTGCTGCAGGTATTGTATAGCCCTGTCGCGTTCCCCTCCAAGGCGATTCAGTCCCTCCAGGTAGGGGAATAGAGAGTGCACATCGCATAGAGACAGTTGCACAATGTGCAGGGTTTTGGCATGCCTGCTGTACTTGCAAGACGGAACAAAATGAACCATAGAGTCCAACTGTTGAAGATATGTTATCATCATCGTCATCATCATCATCATCATCGAGACTTCGGACCCGATAGAGCAGTTTAGTGGGAAATCCGCATAACGGCGTACTGAGTATAGTGGTAAAGCGTACAGTGGGTGGGGGTACTGTAGAATGAATGCCAACAAATACGCAAAGGAAAACGCTCCGGATTTGAAGGTTCTGACGAATAATTATTTGGTTTTCATACAAACCTATTTTCAAACTGTGTCTGAAACTATTACACGGTTAGGAAAGTCAGAGCAAGAGATGCCGGAAGCCCTCAAATTAGTTGAGGAAATGACACAGAGAATTAATGAGACACCAAGTACACCGGTTACTGAACGTGTAAAACAGAAGTGGAAATCAATTTTATGTACAAATAACAGATATGAAACTTTATATAACATAAACTGCAAATTAGTGGACATAGAGTCACCCGAGAATGAAGGACTATCTCTTAGAGTCTGCAATGATGTTAGGTTTTTTCGTTTTGCTCCTATCACGTCATGCCATGTAGAGGACAGTTTTCACAATAAAAACTGTGTTTGGCAGATAACCGAAAAAGATTTATGTTTGAGACACTGAAAATATATCTTGTAGTACATTGCAATTCGGTACTGTAACAGCACTTCCTAAAGACGACCAATAGGATAAATGAAGAAATTAAAACTGCTACATGTTTATTTCCACCATTAACACTGTGTATAATTAAACACAAATGCTTATAAAAGACAGGAGAATAAATGCTTTTCACTTTCTTTTCACATTGTCATTGTGTAATGTATATTTACTTTGAGAACGTACATATGTGTGTTTCCCCATACTACCGTACTCTGCTCTAAATAGCAACGTTGTTACCTCACTACCTGCAGCGAGTCAACAACCTATAGTACATGCACAGGAAATTAAATTTTGTAATATTGTATCGGGTCCAAAGTCTCGAAGCCTGATCATCATCATCATCATCATCATCATCATCATCATCATCATCATGAATTTATCCACGCATTTTTTGTTTTTACCTTAAAAGAGTTACTACTTACCCAGCAGGAGTCGCGGCCTCCTTCTTCATAGCCCGCGCACATCTGCGAGTCCAGGATTTTGTTCTTCTTGCCCTTCGACTTGTACCAGGTCCTGCACGTGTCGTTGTCGACGACCAGTAGCGTGACTTTCTGCAGCACATCTGTGCGACCTCCCAGAGACGACGTCTCGTGTAGCCAGCCCCAGCCTGCCGCCGTGGCCTCCCGCCCAGAGAAGCTCTCCGCTCCTGCTGCAACAGTTCAAACAAAGTTTAGGCGAACTTGATCACTTCTCATTTGTTTAACATTGCCTACTTGGTATACAACGTCTGGATAGGAAGATAGAATAATTTTCATTAACTATTACACTTTTACTACGTCACACTACTTTTGACCAATAAAACGGTACGAAAGGAAGTCTTTCAACCAATCATGGCTGCTTATCGCACAATTTTATCGCGTCCCTAGCATTTGTTTAATTTTATCGCATCCCTAGCATTTGTTTATTTTTATCACTACCCTAGCATTTGTTTCCTTGTTTGCCAACATTTCAAACTGCACTGATCTGGACGTCAAAAAACAGAAAATTACAAACCACTCCAGTCGATGCACAGCACTTTCAAATATGACTCGCATTGGCATTCAAGAACAAGAATTAATAAAGATCACTGGTCTTAGTTATGCATCTTCCCAGAAACCCTGTTTTTACAAATAAATGAAGAGCACCATTCGGAAATCCTGAATAAGTTGAGGAATACACCATGTACATCAACGAGTTCATTCTTTTACGCACACGTCTAATATAACATCAACTGAACCACCAACCACTAAAACATTAAAATTTGAAAATTGTACTTTCAATAATTGTTCCTTTTAAAATTATTATTAGGGCGCTATTCATAGACATTTCGCTAGGCCGCGCTACGAGCGTGCTAAATTAACCCCGGCTATCGACTGGTTACTTGTACAGGATTCATATCATGTCATATCACTAACACTGGATTATGAATACGAAAAACGTTAGTTCGCTGATCATCCACCTGAAGCCCACGCTAAGAATGTCTATGAATACGGCCCTTAATGTTTATTTTTTTCAACATCGTTAATTAAAACTTATCTTGTTTATTTCATCATCCCTAATTAAAACTTTTCTAACACTTGTTTATATTATTTAGGTTATGTTATAGCTTCTGCTATATGCTATTATGAATAATCACGTATCAGAGATTGTTTAATACTAAGATTTATTGAAAATCATCTGTAAAGTACGTTGATTACTGAGATCCGGAAAATTGAAGTGGAATGCAAATGTTTTAATAAAAATGAAATTGAATCAACAAAGCCTTCTTGACTTGTAACCGTCCACAGAGTTCAATGAAGATTCCATAGTTGGCACAACTGATAACAGGAAAACAGCTAATCATAACTCACTACTGCCATCTAGCGTAATGTTGTAATGTTGAGATGGTACAATAATACATTTGAAGAGAGTTGTATTATCGTAAGTCAATTAATATTTTAATGTACTGGAGTACTTTGTTACTTCTAATCTTTATATACTTTCTTCTAATCGTGTAATAGTCAATTAAACCCCACTCGAGTTTTGATTTTCTCTAGATAAATCAAAACCTCTAGTGAGATTACTGTTGATAATACCCTATTTACAACCTACGATACTGTTAATACTAGAGGAGAAAAATTCGCTCCGGCGCCGGGGATCGAACCCGGGTCCTTTATTCTACGTACCAAGCGCTCTAACCATTGAGCTACGCCAAAGTTCAATCCACAGCACCGGATCGAATCCATCTCCTCCGTGTTTTTCCCTTTTTGGCCTGACTCCAAGTTCGATATGTATGTTGACATTTTTATATTGTCATCTGCCATTATACAAGGAGCGCACTCAGTTGAGTGACTTGGTGGCCGGGATTCTACAGTAATATGCACTGTTCGATCCCCGGCGCCGGAGCGAATTTTTCTCCTCTAATATTTATTGTAACAAATATAAATGATACTAGGGAGGAAATTAAACACAATAAATATGGGAAATGCCTGTTATTATTCGGTTGAAAAGCTTTCATCATCCAGTCTGCTGTCAAAAAATCTGAAAGTTAGAATTTATAAAACAGTTATATTACCGGTTGTTCTTTATGGCTGTGAAACTCTCTCACTTTGAGAGAGGAACATAGGTTAAGGGTGTTTGAGAATAAGGTGCTTAGGAAAATATTTGGGGCTAAGAGGGATGAAGTTACAGGAGAATGGAGAAAGTTACACAACGCAGAACTGCACGCATTGTATTCTTCACCTGACATAATTAGGAACATTAAATCCAGACGTTTGAGATGGGCAGAGCATGTGGCACGTATGGGCGAATCCAGAAATGCATATACAGTGTTAGTTGGAAGGCCGGAGGGAAAAAGACCTTTGGGGAGGCCGAGACGTAGATGGGAAGATAATATTAAAGTGGATTTGAGGGAGGTGGGATATGATGATAGAGAATGGATTAATTTTGCTCAGGATAGTGACCAATGGGGGGCTTATGTGAGGGCGGCAATGAACCTCCGTGTTCCTTAAAAGCCAGTAAGTAAGTAGTAAGTAAGTAATATCAATTGTTACCGTAACAGACGTATTCTGTAGGACCAAAAAATTAATCTTTACATACTGTATATAGAAACAACATTTTGAAACGGCCACCATTCATTTTTAGTGGGTTATTTAACTACGCAGTATCAGCAGCTAGGTCATTAGAGGCGATATTATTTGACGAGAAAAGACCGAGAATTCGCAATGTGATTACTTGATATTTGCCTTACAATTGGGGAAAATGTCGGAAAAACCAAACCAAGTAATCAGTCCAAGCGGAAATCGAACCCAGGCCCGAATACACCTCCGGATTAGTAGGTAAATGCGCCTACTATGTTTCTCAACATTCATTTGGTGACAATTATGACGATGATGAATACACCTCCGTATTAGCAGGTAAATGCGCCTACTATGTTTCTCAACATTCATTTGATGACAATTATGACGATGATGATGGCGATGGTGGTAGTTAAAGATAAAGATTGGGTTCCCCAGTAAGTATGTTCTTCATGAACTGAAAATATAAGGCAGTGCGTTCACAGTCGCTGGCGATTGGTATCCCAATAGGGATATCTTATGCGAAGTTTTACCGTTAGATGGCAGAAGCGTTCTATGCGGCACAGGGCTCTATTATGTCATATGCTACAGTCCATTACGTTGTCGCGCTTGTTGGTTTTCTGTGCGTGTCAAAATTATATTTATAATTACTTTGTGCAACTTAGTATAATTTAATATAATTCAGAATTTTCTAACCTCATAATCTAATTTAATTTACAATAAACAATAGCGTAAACTTGTATAATACTGAGCTATTCCCCTTAAGAGATAGATGGGGAAATCTGCAATATGCAGAATATAGATACGAGTAAATTGAATGTTCATGAATCTAAACGAGAACTTTCAGAACGAGGTGCACGATTAAAAAAAGAAGGATCTTTGTCGAAGTTGAATATTGCCTCTTTAAACATAAGTATTGTAAGTAGTACCGTACGCGGCGATAAACAGAATATGCAGCCACCAATGTCTTTTTTTATATAGGAAAGGGACTATGAGGCTTCAATTCCTCGTACATTTTTTTCTCTAATTGCAGAAAAAACAAATGCAATTTTTAATGGGATAATATAATATGATCGCAGTAGTATCATGATTATTCGTGCGTTTTGTAGGTTAAGGACATGCAGTTTTGAATACTATGTATGATGATTTTGAAAATTTGAAGTTGAACCATGGTTTCAATAAGTTACATAGACTATTATTTATAGACATATATTTTTTTTCACTACGGATCGTCCTAGAAAATAAATATCCCAGTTCTTCGAGAGTTTACTGTAGGCCAAGTATCGTTCCATTGTAAAATGCAGTTATAAACTTCGGGCACTCCTACAAATGCTGCATACAATCTAAGCTAACAAAGCTTGCTGTCGAGGTCGCATACGTTTCATTCTTTTTTCTTTGTCCTCTTCCAAAATGAAACTGTAGGCAGCAATTCCTTACGTGAAGTAGTTCTTTTTGTTTAATAGGCGTAATTTAATTAGTTATACTATTTAAGGTTGAAAGCATATATTCAGAATTTTTCGGGATCTAATTGAAGGCAAAAAGCTTTCCTTGGTTTTCATAAATAGGAACACAACAAAAATTTGGTATTTTGAGTTGTTTTTAAGAGTATTTAATATACTAATACACTACGTAAATCCTCAATGTTTATATATTGAAAAACAAATGCACACGCAAAGCGCATCCCTCAAAGTACACGCACGCTATCTGCTGGTGCTAGTTCAGGATATCCCTATTGTGTGGCGTGAACCTAAAGGCTATGTCACAGGTTGCTAATTCTAATTGTGCAAAACTGCAGGAAAAATAACAGAGAATAAATTAATACACTGTAAACATTTTTACTAACTTGGACTCTGCAATTCGCCCAAGTCCTCAGAGTGGACGAATGTCCCTTCGTTCTCGACCTCAAAACCTTGGTGGTAAAAGTAATTCAAACTCCAGGATGGAAGATGATGTGCCACAGTCATCAGACGTGGTCTTCCAACCTTTTGGTGAATCTGAAGCCGCAAAGCAGCCTCAACAGTTTACACAAGTTAAGTGATCTTGGAAGAGATTTGGACCTTCCTAAGAGCAGGTTGGAGCTTCTAGCTTCCAGATTAAAAGAAAAACACTTATTAGCACCTGTAACGTCTGTTACATTACTCATATAAAGATTTCTTACCCGTCTTCTTGAATGTTGATAAACTTGTATTCTGTAACAACAACATAACTATATTTAAACTAGTGGCTTGTGCAGCAAATGCTGCAAACTATGTTCATTAGACGTTAAAATAAAAAAAATTTCAGATTTATTTTCAATAAAGAATACCAGACATTTTGAAAGTTACTTGCTTCCATAATAATGAAACATACTCCCTCTCAATGGCTTTTTATGCCTAATATTTTTTTCTTGAATCTATCCACCTTCACTTTTTGAGTTTCAACGCGAAAACGCAAGTAACAATGTCAGAATGATCAGTGGGTTTTTCATGTGGGAGTAAAGCAATAGCTATTTCAGGGCAATGTGGATTGTAGGTGAAAGTTAAAAAAAAAAATCAGGTTTGCTATGCTTTCGAACAATAGACATAGCATCTTGGTATAGCTGCTGCACGTTTCGTAAACTACCTTGAAATGTATCCTGCTAAGAGATCTTGCTGAAATGATCGAGAGACTACAAAGTTTTGTAGGCCTCTTATTTTATAATACTTTTTGGTCTTTTCTTAGGAACTATAATTTTTGCGCTCTTTCGAGCCAATACTGAAGAGAATGACTCATATAAATATCTAGGCCACCGGCGTGGCTCGGTCGGTTGGGGCGCTTGCCTGCCGGTCTGAGGTTGCGTTCGGGCGCGGGTTCGATCCCCGCTTGGGCTGATTACCTGGTTGGGTTTTTTCCGACGTTTTCCCCATCCGTAATGTGAATGCAGAGTAATCTATGGCGAATCCTGGGCCTCATCTCGCCAATTATCATCTCACTATCACCAATCTCATCGACGCTAAATAACCTAGTAGTTGATACAGCGTCGTTAAACAACCAACTAAAATAAAAAAAAATATAAAAATATCTACACCACACCGCCATTAAGTATATGAAAAATACACAACTCCACTTGATTAATAGCTATAAAAATATTTGATTTTTAATAGCAATATTATCTTACGTAAGTTTTGCAGTTTTATATATACATATATATACATATATATATATATATATACATATATATATATATATATATATATATATATATATATATATAGTCGCTACTCAGTAAATTATAGAAATGAAGATTTAATTTAGCATATTCTCTACATCTACTTACATAACCCCAAAACGTTTCACTTTCATATCATGAATATAACATTAATGGTAATAATGCCATTAAACCACCTCATGTTTTGTAGATTTTAATATTCAATACACAGTTGTACACAGAAAATTACATACCGCAGAATCAGACCTGTAAATTATTTTAGTAAGTCTTGAAGATTTATTTGTATTTGTTTTATAAACCATATTACTCAAATTCTTTCAAATTTTCAGGAAATCTGTAGCCATTGTAACAGTAGGTACAATTAGAGAATTTTGCACACTGAATTTGTAGAATATCTTAACTTTTTTTAATTAAATGAAGATTTAATAACCAATTGAATTTGAGCTCTAAATATGTCAGCAATCGTGCAGGTCATGGCCTTCGTGTAATAGCCTATTGTTTATTGTAGTGTGTGTTTTGTTTTATTCTAAAATGTGCTAAAATGCAATTAGTTCTCGAAACTGACGACAGATGGATTTTGGAAAATAGGAAAATAATGTAGGAAAATTGACATTTCACTGAAAACTACTATTTTTCTGAAAAACTTTGGGTTCTAAGCTTCAAAATGAGGGGTCATTTATTAAAATCCGTTCAGCCGTTCTTCCGTAATTTCCATTACCAGTTCAAATTATATATATAGAAGATGCTATGAATATCTCGTGTAAATCTCATGACTGAAGACTTTCTACAGAAGGTTTGAAGGTCGTCATGTGAATATTCAGTTCATTTAGAAGAGTCACATATTATCCTGAAATTCTGTTACAGAAATTGAAGAACATGAATGGAGTGTATATGGAGAACTAAAAGTGCTCATTATTCTTGACAAGCTGATGAGATTTACCAAATACTTCTCTTTCCTTTGCGAGTGGAACAGTAGAGCAAGATTATAGCAATGGATCAGAAAAAAATTAGCCACAAGAGTCAAACTTGGTACCGGGATAGAAAATAATGTAATGTGGGAGCCTTTGCTTTTTCGCTTGCTAATGTCTTCTTCTCACCACTCCATACTGAACTAGGCCTCCTGAAGCAATTGGTAACTGCTCTAAATAAAGATAGTGATTGTTTACACTTTCTTGTTACAAAGTTCTTGCAGAAAACTGAAGCTAAGAAAGCAACAGGCATTTCTGATGGATATCAAATTCGTGAGTTCATGCAGGACGAAAATCTTCCTTGAGTCAATATCCGAGTTGGAAAAGTCGACTTAATTGGCATTTGGATAAGTGACAGAAAACTATACTTAGGAAATTGTGGAAGAAATGTTATACAACTAAAAAATTTGTGTAAAAGTGTATTTCCTGAAAAGACACATTGATTAAGTTCCTTGCAAATCTTGGTACAATCAATGAGATACAGAATGAATGATTTATTCAAGACTTTAAATAATGGAAACATAATAGGGCTATTGGGATGTGTCAATGATGTCCAATCACTACTCAACAAGGTTTTCATAACATGGACAAGAATAACTATTTTTATGTAATTTGTATGTCCTGATTACGAATATGGCATTGAAAAAGTGCTTACACGTCACATTTTTTCAGAAACTTATGTTTTTTAGTTAGCGAATCGTATAAAAATGTGTTAAAATCTAGCCACTTTGAAAGAGGTTATTTTCTTTAACGTCGATCTTTTACAGAATTATATAGCATTTCCGTCCTTTTAAGGTACCATTTGAAACATACTTTCACTTTTGTGGGTTGAATGAGTGTTACCCCTAGTGATGGTTTATTGTTTTATTACCCTTATTATGCAGCTGCACGGAGGGTAGGTCCCGTGAAATACGGTCGCTGTTGTATCATTAGACAAGAAATGAACAATTCAGCGATTAGTTCTGATTGTGGAAGTGTTGTGAGTTTTCTAGTTATTCTGTAATAGTGTTAAATGGATAGCAATCGTCGTTCCTGTAAAAATGTTCCAAATAGTTTATGCTATGTTTCTGGGGAATTAACTTTGAAATCACAACGTCGATAAATAACAGAGAATGTAAAAAAGTCATATTACTTATATTTCGGCTATAAAGTGGGTGAACAAGACAAAAATTGGGCACCACACATGTGTTGTGTAACATGTTATGTGAAGTTAACAGAGTGGTTGAGGGGGAAAAATAACAAAATGTATTTTGCTGTTCCAGCCCACCAGTCTTCTGGAATATTGTTACTTCTGCATTATCAAACCACAGGGATTTTCAAGGAAAACTAAAGATAAAATTGTGTATCCTAATTTTCCACCAGCCATAACACTCATGTCACATTCTCCTGAACTTCCTATCTATCCCTCCGCCCAGTGGGGAAAATTATGTCATTCCAAGGGACACGAACTATCAGAATCCTTAGACTACCCATCAACTTCCGCTGATCCCACCTACATTCCCGAACATCATAGAACAGCACATTTGATACGACAGGCAAGACTTAATGACCTAGTTAGGGATTTAGCCTATTAGCAAAAGATACCAAGATTTCAGTGTTCAGAAAATGAAATGATAAGCTGACTAGTTATTTTTAATGGAAAATTCTGTTTATGCCTGCAAAAATATAAACGGACTGATGGACGAATTAGATATTGAATATAATCCAGAAGAATGGAGACGGTTCATCGATTCATCAAAACTAAGCCTAAATGCAGTATTTTTTTACAGTGGCAATACAAAGCCTTCCATTTCAGTGGCTCATTCAGTAGATATGAAAGAAACTTATGAAAACATATCACTAATATTGAATGCAGTAAATTATAATGAACATCACTGGGCAATTTGTGGGAATTTGAAAGTAATAGCTTAGTTGCTTGAATTACAAGGAGGGTTTACTAAGTTATGTTGTTTTTTGTTTGTGGGACAGTCGAGCAACAGCACAACATTATGTGGTGAAGAACTGGCCTATCAGACAAGGTTATATTCCCGGTGAGCATAATATTAAATATCCTCCGCTAGTGCAACGTGAAAAAGTACTTCTTCCTCCACTGCATATAAAACTAGGGCTAATGAAAAATTTTGTAAAAGCTGTAGATAAGAGTGGAGAAGCCTTTCAAAACTTAAAGACTCTGATCCCTAAAATCAGTGATGCTAAATTAAAAGAAGGCATATTTGTCTGTCCACAAATCAGAAAATTTTTAAAGACAGCATTTTTGAGAAAAAATTACCAGCATGGAAATCTATTGCATCAAAGGGTTTTTAGGGAATCACAAGGTAGAAAATTATCGCCAATTAATAGATACGTTACAAAAAAAATGGCATGCAGTATGAAACTGAAGATCCACTTCTTACATTCACATTTGGACTTCTTTCCTGAGAACTTGGGGACTGTAAGTGATGAGCAGGGAGAGCGATTTCACCAAGACATTGCTAAAATGGAGCAACGGTATCAAGGAATATGGGATCCAGCGATGATGGGCAATTATTGCCAGTTTTTAAAAAGGGAAGATTTCAGTTCTCATAAGAGAAAAAATGAAGGTATTTTTTATCTTTCTCTATTTTATTGTACGAAGAGTGGTTTTTATAAGTCTTAATAGTTGATCAGTTATTGCTGTATCAGTTTTATCATGTCTAAGCTGCCTTTGGAAATTTTCACACAAAAAATGAGAACAAAATTATTTTTAATAGGTAAAAAATCCTGATTTTTCAATGTATCAAGTAAGTATCTATAACACAAAAACGTGACGTGTTACGAACTTTTCATTGCCATATTCGTGTTCAGCGCATGCAAATTAGTTAAGATCAGTCTATTTTGTTAATGTTATGGAAAAAAAGTTCAAATTTTTTTAGTACCATAGTGTAATTAGTAGTGTTTGTGTTTGAAAATAAAAACTTATGATCAATACAGCAGAGCTTCAAACAAACTCAAGTTTCTTCGCAATTAACTGTTATATAACTTTGAAATTCATAATGGTTTGAACACAGCTGTTATATTCCTACATTTTTGTTTAATATTTAAGACAGAATTAAACACAGATAGACACGGTTTAATCTGAACTTCATTATAGGAATTAGTGTGAATTATTTTAATAATCATCATATTATTCAGTTAAAATTTAAGTTCACTGTTATTTTGTTTTGGCAATGTTAAATTACTTAGCTCTATACAATAAATTGAAACAAGGTTTACGGTAAATTTAGGATATTCATATTACATGTCTAGATGTAATAATAAAAAAGGGAACATTTTTATTTTGTGGACAAGTGGTATTAACTTCCGTTTAAAATTTTATAGGAACCTCGTTTCGGAATTGCTTCTCTGTACCGAATGACAAATGCCTGCTAAGGGATCTACATTCTGGACTGCTGCTGTCACTGTCTTGTCTCGTTAGCTCATATAGTAGCGTGTCGGTTCCACTGTATAACCCAAACGTCTCGTGTTCGATCCCGGGTAAAACTTTTTTTTTATTGAGGTGTAATTAATTTGTTCAGAGTTCCTCGACTGTCTAATTTGTCAAAAATATGGAAAAATTTATGCCCAATTTCTGGG
Source organism: Periplaneta americana (assembly GCF_040183065.1). Lineage (NCBI taxonomy): Eukaryota > Metazoa > Arthropoda > Insecta > Blattodea > Blattidae > Periplaneta > Periplaneta americana. The sequence continues at coordinate 113,285,025 of NC_091132.1, forward strand.
TCTTACAAGTGGGCTGAACCTCGTCAAAAAAATAAATCTTACTTGGAAGTTAAAAGTATTCTTCCTCAAACAAAAATCATAAGAAACAAAAAGAGACCTGTTAACTTAATATCTTGTCCACATGCAATCAGCTTCTATTACAGCTCTAAGTCGATCCGGCATGAATGTCACGAGATTGTGGAATAAGTTCTGATCCCCGGCGAGATCTTCCCAGGTGTCAACAACTTGATCCCACAATTCGTCTCGATTTCGAGAACGTCGGTGGGCATAGGTGGCTATCCTTCTCTTTGGCAATTCCGCCCATAAATATTCGATGACATTCAAATCAGGTGACTTCGGAGGCCAATTAATGATTTCGATCTCGGGTCTCCTTTGAAACCATCTTTGAATGCTTGCAGCATAGTGCACAGGATGGTTATCCTGCTGGAATAGCAGTGTTCTTTCGGGAAAACGTTCTCGGGCGGAGGGAAGGAATATATTTTCCAGAATGTGCTCGTAGGTTCCCGCATTAAACCGGCCATCGATGCGTTCTATAACGCCAGGTCCATCGTAAGACATCCACCCCTATCACGATATGCTACAGCGCCCCGATCTTTCACGTCGGTGCACATAGCGCTGGTCATGTCGGAGACCATCCTCACGATAGACACGGACAGGACCTTCTTAATCATTCGAGATGGTTGTTTCGTCGGAGAAAATTACATTTCTCCAATCGAAATCCACTCGATTGGTAGCGAAGGCAAGATGGTCGACAGCTTGTGCTTCCCCCAAAATTTCCATTTGCGCAGCCCTCCGGCTCCTAATACCGCGGTTCCTCAACCAGCTGGTCACAGTCTGTGAAGAGCCGGGAAAGTTAGATGCTGCTCTTATTTCGTTAGCAGTCAGAAAGGGGTCTTGTCGAACTGTCTCGATTAAGAGAGCATCCTCTTCCAATGAAGAAATCCGCGAACGACCAGGAATAGGGCGATTTTCGACCTCCCCTAAATTTTGGTAACTATGAACCCACCTCGCGGCTGTACTTCCAGGAACACCGACCAAACGGCCAGCAGATCTAGCCCCATATCCAGCCTCAACTAGAGCTATAACTCGCTGTCTCATGTCACGTCGGTTCGCCATTACGATGAGAAATGAGGGATGACGATAATACTTTAGTGTAGACAATGACTATTTAACGTGATATAGAATTATTGAAATAACAGGCATCTTGCATCAACCCTAAATTAAATATCTAAATAACAAGATATAACAGGAAGTCCAATTGTTGCGAAACTAATCAAATTAAATCTAATTACATTAGGTAAACAAACCCCAAGATATGACATCACATTGCTACAGCTAAATTGTAGGTTATTAACATAAGCATTGAATAGGTCCGTGGTTGTGCGTTGGACGACAAAACCATCATCGAAAGTTCGAATCTTGCGGAGGAATGTAACTTCTTGCTTTTTATAATGTAAATCAGACTTCCAACTACAATCATTCATATTTCTTAGATTATTTATTAATGTTTATAGCCAACATTGAATTTGTAAAGAAAAGACTTTAGAAATCTCATATGGAATTTGTGATCTTTAGTGACATAAACATAGACTATCTCTCGGACCTTTCCGTAGAAGTAAATTAAATTCACTCCTTGAAACTGGAAACCTTAGTCGCAGAGTCATTTTCCCACAGCATACAAGCTGAAGTAGCACATCCATTGATAAATGTTTTGTACACAGAATTAGACTGAATTCCTATTCGACAGAACCTACGAGTATAATCAATGATTTGTCTGAACATGATAAACAAATCCTAAGTGTTTCCAATGTTACTGAACAATTTCAAAATATTAATTTAAAAACTAAGAAAGGATCGTAAATGCTGTATCTAGTGATTATCCACATTTAGGTCTACAAAATGAATCTTGGAAAAACATATATGATACTGGTACTACTGATATTAAGAGTAAATGTATTGAATTTTTCACTTAATTTCATAATCAATTTAGTGGATGTTCTCCACTCATTGTTGTGAAAAAATTCAAAAGTAAAAACATGTAGATAACGCAGGGACTTATCTCATGTATTAAAAAGAAGAATCTATATGTAATGTGTTGCAATGTAATGATCCTCATGTTCTTAAATACTGCAAAAAGTACAGTGTAATTTATCAAAAATTATGAAACAGGGAAATACAATATATTTGAGTAGAAAAGTACAAAATTCAGATAATACAATTAAACCTATTCGGAATATTATTAAATTTAAACTTGTAGATATCCTAAGAAATAAAATATTTTTTCATTAAAACCAATGATTATAAAGTAGAGGATCCCAAATCTATTGCAAATTCTTTTAACGTATTATAGTATATAGTACAGAAATATTATTAACAACTTAAACATTCAAGATTTTGCAAAAGATACTGCAATAGGTTACTTAACAGATGCATTTAATAATTAGTATTAATATATGTAATTAGTCAATAACTGCAACAGTGCTTTTTCATTCAATCATAACATGAATAAAATTGAATGCACATTAAATGAAACACTATTGCAAACACGTAGATAAAATAGTTAAAATTAACTGAAGGGGTGAGAATGAAATAATCCAAAGCCATACTTTTAACAAAAATTGTTTTGTGGGAGTGCATTTCTTACACATATGAGAAAGCTATTAATAAAATATTGTAATAATTACTCAACAAATGACTTAGCCTAAACCTTTGTAAAAGTTTGTCTATTATTACATATATTTTTAAATTTCATTTTAATTGTTTGTTTTTAATATATACGAGGTATGCATTTACATAGTATATGTGTGTATAAGTGCATTCACTAGATTAACGTTTATAATATTATAGCTTGTAATTTTGTATTGTTTGCGATCATTAACACTTAATCTCAGGACTTTGTAAATCTCTATTTCAACGTTACTTAGCTATTTCAACGTTATTTAGACAAAAAAAATCGTTGTGTAGACTAAGAATCGAACTCGTACTCTTCTACACAACACGCAGAAGTCTTAGCGTCTGAGCTATTGAAACGACATGAAAGCTTTCCTTTCTGTGCGGAGTGTCGATCTAGTCATGAAGGTCCATTGTCGATTTAACTACACGATTTATGTATTTATTTATCTTTTATTTACGTAATATTATCATATTTTTTACAGTTTTTGAAGTGAATTTCGGAACGATGCTAGTAACAAACCAAATAGCCTGAATTTATGTAACTCAATATTCGTTATCTTGTGTATCGGTGCTCTGGCCTCCGATCATGCGCAGTGTCTTACATCTGAGACTTAAGAATATTCTATCGTCTCATCCTTTTCCAGGGAAACTGTGCCTCTCGATAAGAAATCAATCTTTTTTTTTCCTAACTTTAATTTACTGTGTGTCTTTCGTCGAAAACAAATTAAACTGCTGTTAATTTATCTTAATATGGTTAAAGGTTTCTTTTTCGCACTGCAGCGCAGATAAGTGTGAGTTTTCTTATTTTTCCTACCCTTTTATCTCTTCATCTGTAAATTTATTGCAAGTTTATTTTCTCTTGAGGATTTAAAACGACTAGAAAGATAGCAAAGTGTGTAATTAGATGCACGTAACGCAGAAATACAAGTGTGTTATTACTACCGAAGTACACATTTATATTAATTATAAAATTCACTGTTTTGTTCGAAATAACCTGAAACATGTTTATTTTGTGGTGATATGTAACTCACTTCAAAGAAATATGTTATAAAGTATGCAAAAATCTGTCCTCTAGTAACCATTGTTGTCATTGTTATACTTTTCTAGATTATCCGAAAACCTTTCCGAACATCTAGAAATTATTCATAAAATTGTAGTCCATCACCTCCAGGACAACTATAACACAGAAGTTTGTGTATGTGTCCAAGGGGCTTACATTGCATGACGTGTTGGGCTGTTCTTTCTTAATATGTTTGTGAATTTTTTTTCTGTAATCTATGGTGTTTTGAAATCGTCTCATATTCTTATAATATCGCTAATCTCATTTCTTCAAGGATATCTAGCATTTTCAGCTTTTCTTTTTTTTTATCACACTGTTTGAATTTTGAGAAGCCGTAGGACAAAGTTCAATTTGCTATATTTTCTATTTTCAACATGTTACATATGTTTGAAATTTGTGTAGGTAATTAATTTTGTAATCATCTATGTCAGCGTTTCTCAAACTTTTTTGAAGTGGGGACCACTTTTTTAAGTCAGATCAGTTCCGCGGACCACCTTACTCTTGTTCCCTTTGAAAGCAAATTTATAAATTTTGTAGCATCTTTTATTATCAATATACTTATATTTTAAAACAGAATTAATTAATTAAAATTAATTAAATTAAATTAATTTTATATCAGTATTAACTAATTAAGCTAATGTTAATAGAAGAAAATTAATTTTTTTTTCTTTAATAATTGAAGGCTATTAGAGTTTGGATAATCTTTAACTTATTAACTAAAAATAAATAAATAAATAAATGTTGGTACACACATTACTGAGATGGATGAGCCTGCTGATTCTTGCACAGTTCTATATTTGGACGTATGCTGGTAAGCTCAAGTCAGAATTCATTACATACATCGAGTCGATTTCGGTAGCCTACTTTGTTTTTATTGGAGTTATTGATGAAAACCTTTTCTCACACAGATACGTAGAAACAAACAGAACTATAATCTCTAAAGCACTATTGTACAGTTCACTATATTCTCTTTTCACTTGTGATGAGGTCCAGAAATTAATCATACCTTCCACTTGGAATTTCATTTTAAGTCTGATCTCATTTGAGAGTTCAATTAACTGTTCTCTTTCACTCAAAGAAAGTTTGTTAGTTTCAATATCGCAATGAAAGTGATCACGGACCCATGAAAATTCGTCACATTTACTTTGAAAATAAGTTTAAAATTGTGACCTCAGAGTTGTATTATTGGTGTACGACATATTGTACGTGACCATTTCAATGTGCAGACTGGTGTCGGCAAAACTATTAAGAAAGTCATAAATACATGAAAAGGTTCGGTCCTCTGTTATGAATTTGGATGGTTCCTTGCTGGGTTACAAGGGCGGCGCCAGATGTGCAGGGAAAAGATGGCGAGAAACACCACGTTCATAGTGCTTTAAATCCCTCCTATGTTGTTGAGAGTAGAGTGGGAAGTCAGTAGACGGATAGGGTAATAAATTTCATAGAATGTCAGTACTGAAGGCGATTGCCATGTGTCACTTCCAAATTCTGAGATTTTCAGCTATAGAGTGATACGCTATTCGTTTGAATTTTATTTTTTCTTCTGTCTTTTTTGAAGGACCACAAGGGCAGACCTCGAAGACCACAGGTGGCTGTGGTCCTCGGACCATAGTTTGAGAAACGCTGACTATGGATTAAATCGGTTAATTTCTATGTGAAAACACTTTTACAAGAAATACGTCGTAACAGTTCAACTAGCAGTCTTGTGTAGAAGTTTCAATAGCAAAGTTAGGACTACGTGACAGAACTCAGCTGGAAAGATTATAAATCTTTTAACTTTAACAGATAATATGTTGAAACTGATATCGTATCTTGTATTTTGAAGTAAAATTTCTTGGAAAACGCAATTTATCAACCTTATCCAAATGGAAAACCGCCCATCAATGCTAATTTCCTATCCTTTATTATCTTAAGTCCACTTAGTGAATAATGGCTATGCTTCTAAAAATAATGCAACTTCGTTAGCCCTGCCAGCTGTTAATTCATCATTACCGATCTCAAAGACCATTTCATGAAAATCTTATCTTCTGATTTGCAAATGAATAGCAATATAAATAATTTAATGAGACATCCGAGAACTCGTTTACGTCAAAATGTTTAAAGGCTAAAGCTGCAGGAGTCCTCGCATAACCAAGAGGGCTATGTTAATAAGGTGTTTTCCTTTGATGATGACGTAACAATGAGTACGTACACCATAAGTGGAATGTCAAGATCAAGGGCAAACGAAACCATTAGATCGAGATTGGCAAGTAAACCTACGAGGAAAACGTTCATCATTCTGTTACGAAGTTCAAGTTGAAATCAGTAATTTACTTTTTTTGAAAAAGAAAGACAAGAAATGAGAGAGGAAAATGAAAGAAAAATGAAAAAAAAAAAGAACCAGAAAAGTAAGAGAAAAGTGAATGTGATAAATAGGGAACGGATTTTTATGTAATTACATATTATATTCCTCTCAACCTAACCGTATATAAATAACAAATCTTTGCGAATCTTGTAATTACCATTAATATATTAAAATTTGATACTACATATTTTTACATATTTACCCCACATTACATATTATGGCTTATTATTGCATAAATCTACATATTTAGGGGGTTTATTCATTTTTAACTTCTCTAAAAGGGGGGAAAAAAACTTCTGCTCGGGGAGTTTACAATTTGAAATATACAGATTTAAAAAGCATTCTTACCTATCCAATAAAATATATATTTTTGGACAAAACATAACGTCCTTAGTTCCAGGAAGTATTAGAGGCACTCACCCCATACTGCCCACTGTAAAGATGAGTGCACAAAAGGCAACCTTTCTCATACAACTACCTTGTATTGTAAAAATCACTCAGAAAGTAGCGTTGCCTTTATGCGGTGGAGTGGGACGAGGACGGCATGATTTGTCTCGAACTATAATTGTTCTTCACACGTCTTAACAAGCCGTTCCCATGCAATTTGCAACGTTACTCACCCTCTTCCTAATCCTTCCATGGAAAATCCGTTTCAAGTGTGACATGAGCCACAATAAAGTAGCCGACTTTTGAAAAGAAGCTGGAGTAAAGGAACAAATTGGAAAGATGTTGAAATATTAAAATAAATAGCTTTTCAGGTTATTGCTTGACCTCTTTAAATTTAGTAGACCTATACGGAAATGGGATTTTCCGAGCAATTAGAAAGTATGGTTCTCGGCTGGAATAATCCTACTCTTCTGATTGAGACAGGAATGTCATTTTTCAAACAACAGTTTGTAAATGTCTATAGTTTGAGGTTTTAGTAGGTACTTTGTTTCTTACAGGGAGTAGCTAAAATGCATATGTCCTACATCTCCTCTTATTTTCTCCTAATCCAGTAAAGCGAAACAGTGCTTGCAGTACTGTTGTGTCATTCAATTCACTCAGTTCTCTAGTTTTAGTACTTACAGTACCTATAAAGTGCAATTGAATTTATCTACTGCTTTTAACTAACTAAAATGGCCCCTGTATCTTCAACCCTAACGAAAAAAATACAATCATGGATTGCGATGGACGAAGCTTTCACTACAGATGGAAAAATAGTAATGTGTCAAGTGTACAGTAAAAAGGTCGGATGCTCTATGAAATCACAACTGGAGTGTCTTACCTATCCTATACCTGCCAGATATTGATATTAAATATTTTCATGATTTTACATATTTTGGTATATGTTCAGCTTATGTTTCTTAGATAAATATGTACATATTTCACAACTTGATTTCACATAAAAATCCGGTCCCTAGTCATAAAGGAAGTACGTAAAACAAAACGAAAATAAATAAGTGAAGCGGTGAGTTCCAAAACTTGATAAGTACAAAATAGATATCTATTTCAATCAATTCAGATGTTGCCCCTGCATCATATTACACCAAGTTTATGCCTCAAATATGATTATTTAGAAGCTTTGTTTAAATTTAAAATATGGATTTTGTTCCAAACCTTTATAAGACATTCAGTCATTTTGTCTCAAAATTCCATGTATGAAGAATGGCCATTTTGAATGAAAACTTCATACATTCTTATTTATCTTTCTAGTTGACCCAAATGCTCGGTTCGTTATAAAACTTCACATACGGTATTCATACTCCATACTGATGCCAGCACAGAAACTATACAATATCAACATGGGGTTTTGAAGCAAACAACAACTTATTTTGTATTCTTCAAGTAATTTTAAAGTGAATTTACATTTTTTCTTGAGGTCTGAATTGACAACATTGCTTTCTAGTGGCAAAACCAAAGATATTGATGCACTCCTAAAAAAAATACTTCTGTGAAAAGTGGCGTGAAAATATGGCTATCACGTCGTACAAGGACATCATTGATTGTGAAATTGACATTATTGAATAAAGTGTTAGAGAAGGTGATCTTGATGAATATAGAGATCAAGATGATCTTGACTTGTGGGTGTGATATGATTACAGAAGTTACAAACACATATTTTCATGAACACATAATTTAAAAAGTTAAAGAATGTCAGCCCTTCATTATTACTAGACTTCGTGGAATTGCCACGAGAATCGTAAGGTTTACTGTGCACGCGGTATAGACTGTATGAGAAGGGGACGTGCAAGTAACGCTGAGCAGTATACTGCGGTTACAATAAAACCTGTATCCTGCATTCAAGAAATATAATGAATGATCATTGAAGTAGGAAATGTCTAAACATGTAAATACACAATTATTTTATACTGAGATATATTAACTCTTAAAATTTAATGTAATATACTCACATCATCCTTGAATATGTGCATTGCAGTGAAGAGTTACGTACATTTTGAGCGACTGCAAAGTGAACCTCCTCCGATGGTCACTCAAACAGTTTTTATATTGGGAAAATGTACGTTCAACATCACATGATGTAATAGGTGCATATTTGAAGAACGGAAAGTCACTACTTTTTAGTACACCAACGTCAGACGTCTTGTCGTGACCTGACATTAGTGAATTTTTATTTTGGATAACGGTTTGTGATACTTTATACACTATATTAAGGGCTTCTGAGAGTTGTAGTTTAGACGATTCTAACAGATATTGAAAGACATGTTGGTTCAGAAAAGTGTGAATACAATTAATAATTATATATAATAATAAATTTTCAGTCAAATACAAATTGAAAAGTGTATTTGACTGAAAATTTATTATTATATATAATTATTTATCGATTCTAACAGGGTGATGCTTTGGACACGATTTTAAAGTTAGAATCAATGAACAGAATATCTTACAATAGCTGTTCAGAAGGCAATGATTCTACAGCTGCAACAGCGGAATTGTCTGTGCTATCCAATGCATCAATTACCGCCATTATTTTGCCGTAATATTCTGTATAATAATTAACAGCATCCAACCACGTTTTCCAACGGTTCAAGACTGGCTACAGGGGAAAGGGTATTCCAGGGGCAATTGTTTGGAACAGCAACACTGTCATTGTAGTATGTTTGATTGAATTCTTGTCTGCACTGAACAAATGTTAAGCTTTGACTATTCCAACCACAGCAATGCAAAAACATGTGCTTACATAGGTATACATTAGCTGTAGCTGCTCCATCTATTTGGACCGGTCACAACTCTTAACATGAACTGCTTATACTACGAGACCGAGCGGTCGCTCACCTCCTCTATACTACCGTACATCGGCAACCTGATCGCATGGTGCGTGTGGCAATTCAACGAAGTCTAATTATTACTAATTGCAAGAAAAAAAAATATCATTTCAAGTTTAGATTAAGTAATAAAACTATAATTTAGTTTTAGTCATTACTCATTACTTATGACTGACTTCATTTTCTGTTATTTATCTTGCAACAAAACTTCATATTTGCTAAATATTTCGTATCAAAACTTGATACATTCGGTATTTTGCATCAAAACTTGATATATGCATATTTCAGTGCTTTATTACGTTAAAAAATGTTATGTTAAAATGTTATGTTTTATTTAACGACGCTCGCAACTGCCGAGGTTATATCAGCGTCGCCGATGTGCCGGAATTTTGTCCCGCAGGAGTTCTTTTACATGTCAGTAAATGTACTGACATGAGCCTGTCGCATTTAAGCACACTTAAATGCCATCGACCTGACCCGGGATCGAACCCGCAACCTCGGACATAGAAGGCCAACGCTATATCAACTGCGCCAACCAGGCCGACTTTACTACGTTGTAGAATATGAGAAAATCATTAATTTCTTTTTCTCAACTTGCTCTTACTATTTTTTTTTTCATTTTGGTAGTAAACAATTCAACAATTGCAGTTTGTAAAAAAAAAAACATTTTCTTACTTCCCGAAAAATGATGTCAGGTGTATTATCGCCGCGCTCTCATGGTTAACATTCGGCAGGTCTTTGAGCGGCCTCGGGCATAACATTAGGTAGGTCTTTGAAAATTTAATAGAATTATTGTTTCCAATTTCTTATGGCGCCGCTCCAATCACTCGCCTCAATTTCAATATTGCAACCAATAAGCTGCTTCCATTATTAAATGACACCTACTTGTCTAATCCACGTGGACTAAAACCGAGGTTGCAATGTCTTGTGCTGAGGACGAACATTAAGGTATGTGATTAAAAATTATTATTAAAGAATATTAAAGTTATTTTTATTAATTTGTCCTCAAATATTAATTGTCAATATTACAGATATTATTCTGTAGGACAAATTAATAAAAATATCTTTAATATTCTCATAGCTAGCAGTACATAATTCTGTATAGATTACTGTGCACTTAACTGAGGAATCTCGGCCAAACAAGTCACTCAACTGAGTGCGCTTCTAATATAATGGCAGTTGACACTGGACATTTACGTCAACATATATGCCTAACTTGGAGTCAGGCCAAAAGGGAAACATTCAGGGAGGAAGGTTCGGTCCGGTGCTGTGGATTGAATTCGGCGTAGCTCAGTGGTCAGAGCGCATGGTACGTAGAACCAAGGACCCGGGTTCGATCCCCAACGCCGGAGAGAATTTTTCTCCTCAAATATTAATTGTCAGTATTATTAAAGAGTTATTATTAAGAGTTAAGAATGTCAACGTACTCGTATATGAAATAATAATAATAATAGCCATTTAACAATATAACAAACTAGTGCTTATTCTTATCGAGGAAGTAGACGTGACAACGTGACGCTTAGAGTGAAACCTACAGAGCAACAATCGGTCGGCAAAATTATGTTTTAAAAGCATACCGCACGTTATTGTACTGTATGATGCCGACATGTTAACCATGAGAGCGCGGCGATAGTACCTATGAAGTTTTGGAACTCACCACCTGAAGTAAAGAAGAATGTAAGATAACAAAACTGTAAGAGAAGAAGGAAGAAAGGATAGATAAAAGACATAATAACTAGAGGAAGTGGAAAGAAAGAAATGAGGAAAAATTATGTATCTAAAAAGGAAGGAAAAATTTAATGGAATAGTAGGGACGTAGAAGGAAAACGAGAAACAACGCCGGAAGAAATAAAAAGAAAAGAAAGAACGGAAAAATGGAAAGGCAAGAAAATAAAGGAAGTACGAAAGGAAGAGAAAGAAAGAATTAAAAAAGAAGAAGAAAAACAAAATAAGAAACAAATTCATAATGACAAGGAAGATGCTGCTGACTCAGGCCTACCTTTGGGCAGGCACGCCGGCCACACGGACTCGGACCAGTCCACGGCGTCGTCTAGCTCCAGCAGAGCGATGTCGTGGTCGTAGCGCTCGCAGCGGTAGTCAGGGTGCAGCACCAGTCTGCGCACCCGCACCTCCTGCGCCAGCGGTGTCTCCCTCTTGGCTAGGTCGTGCTCGCCCACAGTGACGCGCACGTGCTCTACCGGCAGCTCTATGAGCCCGCTGCAAGAACAGGACAGGTACCATTACTACTCTAGATTCGACAGACTCTGCGGGAGATGAGGAGGCATACAAACACTTCATGCAAAATGTATTACTTCGTCGTGAATGTAACGGGATCTGGCGTATTACTGCAGCGCGCGAACTCTTCACGTGCGTTTGGTACAGCCTGGGAATAAGAAATTGGTTACTTTGAACTCAGGTGCGCGACATTACAAGTCGGCCAACACTGCCAATTATTACGGACAGTATTTTTATCGGTGATTAGCATTCCAATGTCCCCAAGGAGAAAATATTCATTTGAGATCCTCGTTTTTTCGTCCGACTTCTGTACGAGAACTCTCCATGTGAGGTGTGTATGTATGTATGTATGTATGTATGTATGTATGTATGTATGTATGTATGTATGTATGTATGTATGTATGTATGTATGTATGTATGGGCTATTCCACATGAAATCGATCAGTAAAAAACCTTGCATTTTTTATATACTCTAATTTTTTCCCTACTTATACACGGTGCTGAGGGGAGTGCATTTTCAAAAATATACTATCGAAAGTCAAACTGTTTTCGTATTATTGAGCGATAAATTTAGCGTATTTTATAAAAACAAACCTCTTTCAGCACTCATAATTCTAGAACCATTTACTGCAGAATATTGAACGGGAGCTCACTTTGAAGCTGACATTTGGTAGGTTATGTTAAGAAGTAATCCTTATTTTTATTGTATACAGAGAGACAGATAATCTGATTTTACTTGGTTTTAGGCTTTTTGGCCATTTGTAAAAATGTAAAAAAATATTGAGAAAAAACCTTGCATTATTAAGAGGGATTCGGCATTGTTTCCTTAGTCGCTCGGCAATAAATTTCGGGGGTATTAAATAAATTATTTTCACACGCCTAGACTTGAACGGAGCTTATACCACACGCACTGGCCGAGAGCTGAAGATAAGCGAGCGTTGGGCGTCATTTTACTCCTGTGTTTATGAAAACCTGTGATAAAGCTAGCACAGCCATGCGCTGCTAGACGACACATCACATGTTTGTCTCCTGGCCTTGCTTGTCTCGGCTAGCTCCCGTCTCACAGTCAGCTGATTAGTTCTCGCGCGTACTATTTATTTTCTTTATTTGATATTTTCAATACTTTTTTATCAACATACCACCAGTAAAAAAATGTGTTTATTTGTACTTTCAATGCAGAATCTAACTATATATTTTTTAAATATTTTTTCCTTGGCCAAAGGCGTCTTAATGAGGAAAAATCTAAATTTCTCCATTTCCATAAAAAGTAAGAAATTCTGTTTATATGTCAATATAAACATTAATTTCTCAGCATTAAAAAAAACATGATTTTGATCATTGGGTGAAAGGGTTTCGGAGCTACAACAGTTTAAAGTTTCTAATTTTATGAAAACACGATCAATTTAAATATTTTTAATTTAAACACTATGAAGTTCTGATGCCTCAAACTTTGTACAAAGCACTGTATCACAGTTCTGTAAGTACAGAAAAGTTTGTATTGTATTTAGAAATTGTAAGGTCAATTTTCTCTATATTTCGGTCGATTTGAGATGAAATAGCTCGTATGTATGTATGTATGTATGTATGTATGTATGTATGTATGTATGTATGTATGTATGTATGTATGTATGTTTTCTTCTAATTGTGTAACAGTCAATTAAATCCCACTCGAGTTTTGATTTGCTCTAGACTATTTCGTTTATATGACGTCATTCTATGTTCGACCAATGAAGTGTAATGAAATTTTGAATTCCAACCAATCACAGTCACACTTTGCGATAATTTTTCCAGCTACATTTATCGCTATCAATTTATCGCATGGTCGTTCTTTTGTTTAGTCGTTGTCGCCAACTGTCTCCCCGTAAATTGATGATCATGAATACATTAAGATGCAACTACACGGTTAAACTTTTCTTTCAACTTTAAAGCAATGAATTCAAGATTGATATTTAATATTAATTAATATATTTACGCAATGAAGATGACGTTCAAAACAGCGCACAATGTAGACACAAAATCTTCATGCATCTTAATTGAATGTACCTTTTAAACTTGATTCTTTCAATATTCTTCCCAGATTGCACGCATACGCGATTGGAATATTGAACTGTGTAGATCACACTGCCTGCGGTGTAGATGCAGCTTTAGTTCGTTAGCGAGAATGCGTTTGTCGAGCTATAAAAAATGCTTTCGTGTAGCACTGATTGTAACGGTCGAAATAAGACACAGCTGACATTGGTCTTGCTCCCACAGGTAACATAACCAATAAGTAGTCTATAAAATTGTATCTTGTGAATGAAATGAAACATTTAATAGAATGTCAGATGTTCAAATTTATGTAACATCATCGCATATCAAACCCAATGACCTTGCATAGTAATAATAAGATCTTTTCATCAAACTGCCTTCCGTATGGGGTAATAAAACTCGTGTTTTAATTAGGCCTATCTATACAGAGTTGGCTTCACTGTGTAGCAACATGTCTCGCTGTGAATACATAAGCATTGGTATATAGCTGTCCCCACTGTCACTGTTAAATTAAATTATGATTTCAGCAGATAATGAAAATGTATTTATGTTATAATAATAAGAGAAAAGTGCAGTACATGTAATTAACATTGTTAAACCCGTATTTCGCTTTTCGCAATTGGCATTACTGAATAATAACGTCGAATTTCTTTATTGCAGTAATCGATATTCATCTACGAGTATTTCAACTTCACAATGTCTGAATAGGTTAAGTATTCGTTAATAAACAATTATTAACATTTTGTGATCGAATTTTAGGGATATATTATTTACATTTTTATTTTATTCACGAAATAGTCCTAATAAATGCCACTCGAGGTCTGAGATTTCCCAGATAAATCTCAGACCTCTCGTGACATTACTACAGATAAATCCAAACCTCTATTGAGATTACTGTCGATAATTTTCGATACAAATTGTCTGAGTCCAGAGATTGCAGGGAAAAGCAAACAGCCCCTTGCCCCTTACTGTAAAGAAGATTTACGTTGCTAGTAGGAAAACATTTGTTGTGAAGCAAGATCTTAGATGTTAGGAATCTTCACAGAACTTCATTATAAACCAATAGTATATTTGAACATTGAAATAAATTTTAAATGCCTATTTTCACAGCTGTAATGCTTTACTTAAAGATACTTTCGACAGCACGGATTATTCACCTACGTTGAATTTCAACGTGGGCGAAAAATGAGCGACAAAATTTTCCTGAAGTAAACCTACGACATGAAAGTCGCAACTTTTCTTTCCTTCCGGAGGAAGCTAAGCTAAGGGTTTTACCATACTTTAAAATCCAAGATCTTTCAACCGGGTTCGAAACCGTTAACGTCTAATCCAACGGTCAGCATGATAATCGCTATGGAAAACGACATTAGGCCTACTTCATGTATTCTATTCCAGTTTACTAAACTGAATGGAATCACGCGTAGAATTCCTGGGAGGTGTTCCAGAGAATTTTGAAGGACTTAAGTCATTCAGTCAATTCAAGAATATACTTAGGATAAAGTTGCCTAATCCCGTAATACTTTCTTTAAAATTTAATGTCAGTCAAAGTTTGTCGTTCGATCATAGCGCCAGACATCTTTCTCGAAAGAGTACATCTTTCGCCTACTTTTGAGACATCGGTGAACTTCCTAGCAAGATACCCAATCCCGTTAAATTCACAGAAAAAATTTATCACGGAATTAGAGGTATCACGGAATTAGGCAACTTTACCCTACCTTTGGGATGAATAATATTTGTAGTCGGTGCAGAAAAGCTGATTCGCCGACATAATTCAAGGCCATTTTAAGCAACTCTTAAAAAAACAATATTACTCCTAGATATACTAATTTTCAACCTAATGATGCTTACAGTTCTTCAAGAGCCTTCGCCTAAGTCTATAACTGACTCGTGAATTGAAGACATCCCACATGTCCATTTGAATAAATTTTTCAGAAGACACAAAGAACTATATTCAAAAGCGTTTGGTATTTTGAAATGACTGTTTTTTTTAATTAAAGCAAAATAATAAGATGTAGTGGTATTTGACATACAAGAACTTGCTTGGACATGTGGAGTTGCAGAAATACATGACTGGTAATTATTTTATTTCTTTAAAACAATTTCTGAGAGAAGACGGAAAAGGGCGACTTTTTATCTTCTAAATTAGCGTTTCTCAAACTTTTTTGAAGTGGGGACCACTTTTTTTAAGTCAGATCAGTTCCGCGGACCACCTTACTCTTGTTCCCTTTGAAAGCAAATTTATAAATTTTGTAGCATATTATCAATATAGTTATATTTTAAAACAGAGTTAATTAATTAAAATTAATTTAATTAAATTAATTTTATATTAGTATTAACTAATTAAGCTAATGTTAATAGAAGAAAATTCATTTTAGTTTCTTTAATAAATCAAGGCTATTAGAGTTTAGATAATCTTTAACTTATTAACTAAAAAAAAAAGATAAATGTTGGTACACGCATTACTGAGATGGATGAGCCTGCCGATTTTTGCACAGTTGTTCTATATTTTGACGTATGCTGGTAAGCTTAACTCAGAATTCATCACATACATCGAGTCGATTTCGGTAGCCTACTTTTTTTTTATTGGAGTTAGTGATGAAAACCTTTTCTCACACAGATACGTAAAAGCAAATTGAATTATAATATGTAAAACACCATTGTACAGTTCACTATATTCTCTTTTCACTTGTGATGCGGTCCAGAAATTAACCATACCTTCCGCTTGGAATTTCTTTTTAAGTCCGATCTCATTTGAGAGTTCAATTAATTGTTCTCTTTCACTCAATGAAAGTTTGTTAGTTTCAATATCGCAATGAAAGTGATCACGAACCCATGAAAATTCGTCACATTTACTTTGAAAATAAGTTTCAAATTGTGACCTCAGAGTTGTATTATTGGTGTACGACACATTGTACGTGACCATTTCAATGTGCAGACTGGGTGTCGGCAAAACTATTAAGAAAGTCATAAATACATGAAAAGGTTTTGGTCCTCTGTTATGAATTTGGATGGTTCCTGGCTGGGTTACAAGGGCGGCGCCAGATGTGCAGGGAAAAGATGGCGAGAAACACCACGTTCATAGTGCTTTAAATCCCTCTTATGTTGTTGAGAGTAGAGTGGGAAGTCAGTAGATGGATAGGGTAATAAATTTCATAAAATGTCAGTACTGAAGGCGGTTGCCATGTGTTACTTCCAAATTCTGAGATTTTCAGCTACAGAGTGATACGCTATTCGTTTGAATTTTATTTTTTCTTCTCTCTTTTTTTAAGGACCACAAGGGCAGACCTCGAGGACCATAGGTGGCCCGCGGACCATAGTTTGAGAAACGCTGTTCTAAACTATTTTAAATGTATATTTAAGCCAATAAATTGAAAAAAAATTATAAATATACAAAAATGGAAAATTATATGATTATTTTATTTCTCAAATTCCTTTAACAAATAAAAATAAACAAAGGAAAGTAAACGGATACTTTTTTGTTCTTAAAAAATTACCCATGTCCTCTACTTGTGATCCTGCAATTCACGGTAATTTATTGCCGCAGTAAAATGTACACCGTAAAAAAAAATACATTTTGTTGTCCAGTGTAATCGGGGCTCTACTGCATTTGTAGATAGCATACACGCTCTGTTTACAAGACAACTGCGGCACAGCAGCTATAATCTGAAAGTGCTTAACTGTAATCCTATGTTGGGGTACGGAAAGTGCCAGTCCTATTATAACCAACACTCAAGAGCCAGTTTCTTTAGGAAGCACGCCCATCTATCTAGTATAAAAAATTCAAAAGTCATTTTATTTGAAACAAATGGTGTCGTTTCAGAAGCTACGGTCTGAGTAACTTAAGCTCTGTTTGCGAACAAAATACCATTTTTTCTACCAGCGTTTCTCAAACTATGGTCCGCGGACCACCTGTAGACCTCGAGGACTGCTCTTGTGGTCCTTCAGAAAGGGTAGAAGAAAAAATAAAATTCAAGCGAATTGCGTATCACACTATAGCTGAAAATCTCAGAGTCCAATGGATTTAGAATCTTTGAATGTAGATTTATTCTATAAATAGTATTTATGGTTAGGGAAATGTTTGGTTTATTTATTATTTTTAATTTATTCTTGCTCCTTGGTAAAAAGCTTAATTGCATCTCTAAAAGGCTGCAAAATACCAATAAAACCAACCTTATTAGGGCCCGAAATGACACATGACAATCACTTTACACTTTTTCTCCCAGTACTGATATTTTATTAAATTTATTACCCTACCTGTCTACCGACTTCACACTCTAATCTCAGCAACAAAAGAGGAATTTAAAGCACTATGAACGTGGTGTTTCTCGTCATCTTTTCCCTGCACATCAGCTGATGACATGTGGCTAAGTACATTGGCATATCTTCGAGATGTATTCTCAAAACTAAACGAACTAAATCTCTCTCTATAAGGCAATTACTTGACTGTTCACAATGCGCATAAGAAAATAGTGTTCCAGAGGAAACTTTGTTTGCGGGTCACTTCCATAAAACAGAGGATTTTTTCACTATTTCCACCCTAGAGTCTTTTTTGGTTGAAAATGATTTCGTTATTGGAAAATAATTATGCACACTCATATGTTCGCATTTCGAAACTCTAAGGGCATAATTTGAAACTTATTTTCCAAGTAAATATGACGGATTTTCATGGGTTTGTGACCCCTTTCATTGGGATATTGAAAATAACAAACTTTCGTTGAGTGAAAGAGAACAGTTAATTGAACTCTCGAATGACAACGGACGTAAAATGAAATTACATGCGGAATGTATGTTAATTTCTGGACCTTATCACAAGTGAAAAGAGAATATAGTGAACTGTACAATGGTGCTTTACAGATTATAATTCAGTTTGCTTTTACGTATCTGTGTGAGAAAGGGTTTTCATCACTAACTCTAATAAAAACAAAGTACCGAAATCGACTCGATGTATGTGCGATCTCCGACTTAAGCTTACCAGCATACGTCCAAATATAGAACAACTGTGCAAGAATCGGCAGATTTATCCATCTCATTAATGTGAGTACCAAGTACCAACATTAATTATTTTGTTTAATTAATAAGTTAAATATTATACAAACTCTAATAGCCTTCATTTATTAAAAAACGAAAATGAATTTTTCTATTAACATTAATTTAATTAGTTAATGCTAATATAAAATTAAATGAATTGAATTGATTAATTAATTTTGTTTTAAAATATAAATATACTGGTATTAAATTATGCTACAAAAATGATAAATTTGCTTTCGAAGGGAACAAGAGTAAGGTGGTCCGCGGAACTGTTCTGACTTAAAAAAGTGGTCCTAGTTGTGAACAAATTCCATCCATTAAGGAGAAAAGTATGTAGTGGACACAAATTTGGTGCAGATGGCAAAACAGATATAACTGTGTACCTACCTGCACATACAGTGTGCCGCCGTCACCACCCATCTCTTGTTGATCAACGTGCCTCCGCAGAAGTGTCCTCCTCTCCGCGTGATCGACACCAGCCAAGGAAACTCTCCCGGATTCGCAGATTCGCCACCCACGATGCGCCCCTCACGACGCCACTGTCTCCCGCACGGCACGTCCGCCACTGAAATAACATGAGGCCATTGATGGTCACCTGCTTTATAACTGACTTTTATGTTCAACGCATCCATTCAAGGATAAATCGCAATAGGCTATAGCGAACGCCAGTAGGGGAAGTTATCCCCACCCACATGAAATGTGTATTCGACACAACACTCGCCTATCACGCAGAGTGTCTGATGAGCTAGTAGGGCAGGCATGTCAAAACCCTGCACATTGTGCAGTCGCGCACATTGTGCATCTGTCTCTGTGCGATGTGCACTTTCTATTCCCCTACCTGGAGGGAGTGAATCGCATTGGAGGGGAGCGCGACAGGGCCATACAATATACCTGCAGCAGCTTTTGTTTCAGTAACACAGTTTCAGTACGAGTGCCGATTTGGCTGTGTCTGTGAATGAGTTATGATAAATAAAGTGAGGAGTTCACAGATAACGAGAAGAGTAATTACGAATCATATAACGTAATTGTTATAATGTTTTCCTCAGCCAACAGTAATAATTATTTTAAAATGAAAGGCTTTCATCAGCCTATGTCGAGGTAATAGTGTTGTGAGGTGACAATTTAGATCATATTAGTAAAGTTCTCAAAATATGATATTGCCAGCGCTTTTTTCTTAATCACTACACTCACGGCAAAACGTACTTGACAATGGTGTTGTTTTAGAGTCTGTACTAACACAGCCGTCAAAGGTTAGACGACTTACGACTTTCATTTCATAAGCTGGTAAGTGATGAGAATATAGTGAGGAATACATGCGAGGCTTTTGAGGTTGTAAGGAGAGAAGAAAGCAACTATTTGCAAGGCGGAAAAATTTTCTGGAAAAATATATAATGGCAAATTTTCCATCTCGCGTCACAATATTAATTCAATATACTAATAGGCTATTAATAAATCTTTAAATCTTACATAAAGAGAATATCGTCACTTCAGAGCTTGTGAACTACACATTTAATTTCTTTAAGTAACGCTCCCAACTTTTCGATACTTGTTCTCAACGTTTTCAAATAAACTATATGTGAATTTAAATTCTAAGCTTAATTTATATTTATTAACATTAATATTAATATTAATTTATATTGAGAAATAGCAAAGAAATGATTTTCAGTGTCCTACTGCATGTAATTAATTGGGAGTATAATATTTTCTTCAACATTTGTGCACCAATGGTCACAGTAAATAATAATGCTTGACGAACAATGAAAGAGTAGGGTCTATTACTTTAAAATAATTAGTACCTACTACGAAAAATGAAATATTTGTTCGTTTCTTGTTGTTTCGAAATTACTGCATTTTTTTTTTCTTCAAATACTGTATAAAAATCATATTAATAAATTATGCTTTACAAAACACTACTCTGTGAAGTACAACTGATTAAGCCCAAAGTTTCTTGTATTACAATTGTCAAGTATAGACACTGATAATAACCGTGTTTTTTTCCTTCTGCTAAGTGTGTTTATAATGTCCAAATGTCTATTTAATCCAACCCTAGAAGCGCAGAATAGATTATTGTACACCCCTCCAGCTAAGAACGGGTAAGAGCAACGCTTGATTGATGCAGTCTGCACAGACCGGCGATCCGCGCACATAACTGCACATTTAGAGTCTGATTTCTGACATGTCTGTAGTAGGGGAAAAGTGGAAGGGGTCGTGGGCGGAGCTTCTACGTTCCCTATATTGCAATTTGCCCCAATTCAACTACAGAGGTAAAGAAAGGAAGTGAGGTGAAATGAAAAGAAGGAAAATTAATCATAAAAAATATGTGATGTTGAAAATGAGGTGGAAATTATTACCATTTACCATTAATGAAAAACAGAGAAGAATCGACTTCACGAAGGTACACGTACTTATTGATCATAATTTCTACACATTTTGCAAAAAGGAAATTTTCTTATCCTGTCGTCAATTATATTACCGATACCGTTTAATTTCTTAACTATCATGAAAAAGACATTTAATTTAACAGGTTGCAGATCGTTTTCACTTCAGTGACATTTTATCTTCATCCTCCAGTCTTTCTCTCTCAGTCCTTTCAAATAAGGACCTAACTTCTCTACTTCATTGCCACTTTTCTTTGTTTCCGTCCATTTCGTAATGTGCAATGCCTTGTTTTAGTTCTTCCAAATCCTTTATATCTTTTTATAAACGGCTCAGCAATTTGTATTTGAATTTAGTCCCGATCATTTCTATTTGGCCTATGTACATTTAGTAGTTGCCCAAAGTAGTTTTTCCATCTGTTCAGGATTGAATGAGAGTCTGCAAGCAAGTCACCATTCTCATCCTTGATCACGTTTACCTTTGCTCTGATATCCATTCTTAAATTCCTTTATGCCCTTATATATATCTCTAATGTTTTTATTTTTACTATTTGTTTCTACCTCATTCAGTTTTTCCTTCAAGTAATCTCTCTTTTTATCCTAAGCGTACGATTTGCTTCCCGTCTTTCATTGAAATAATTATCTCCATTCGCCTCAACTGGATCCAGTTAGAATTTAAATTTTGATTGTTCCCTTCTTTCTACTACCATGCAACAATCTTCATCAAACCACGGTTTTTTTCTTACTTTCATAATAATCTATGCTCTGCTCAGCTGCAATTTTGATATTATCTCGAATATTTTCCCACACGTTATTAATATCCAACTCTTCCTCAACATTGTTGGTACTTGCTAAAGCGGCAAACTTATTTGAAATTTCGACCTGATAATGTAGCTTAGTTTCCTCGTCCTTGCATTTCGGATATTGAATCTTCTAATATTAACTTCTTGCTCTACTCGCGTGGCTAGTGACAGTCTTTCTCTTAGTACTCCAATTACAAAATTATGGTCAGAATTACAGTCTGCCCCTCTGAAGGTTCGAATGTTTTGTTTATCTATCAAGATGTGATCTATCTGGTTGTGTGTCGATCTATCTGGAGAAATCCAAGTCTATTTATGTTGATCCTTATGGGGGAATGTTATACTTTTGACAATTACATTTTTTATGTGGCAAAGTTGACTAATCTAACTCCATTGTCATTACTAGTTACGTGTAGACTCTCTTTTCCCATAATCGGTTTAAAAATATCCTCCCGTCCGACTTTAGCATTGAAATCTCCCAATAAAATTATCATGTAATATCAGGCACTTTATTTTTATTGTTTTAAGAGAATTTTTTCTTTATTGGTTCTATGTTTATATTTTTTAATGACTTTTCTTATTACTTGTTGGTAATTCTTTCGATATTTTATTAGCATAAGATATGAAATTAATTATTTAAATAAAATAACCTAGATAACTGATCAAAAGTGTGTTCCAATTCCTCATACAAGCTATCCTTTATATGGTCGTTGTTCTTTTCTGTAGGGGCGTGAGCATTTATAACTACAATATAGCACCATCTACCCTTGAGTACTAAATAAACTGTCACTGATAAATTCGACATTTTTTACTGCTGATTGTATTCTTTTATGGATAAAGAATCCTGTTCCTAATTGCTGATTATTGTTTCCTTCTAATACTTTTTATTTGCAATCGGTATATAGAGGTTATGTGCTTGTTAAAAGATATTACTAGTTCACAATGGAGTTCTAAGCATATTCTTTTCTTTTCAAATAACCTCAAGCTGAGCTTTAAAACTAATTCTATGGGAATTCACCCTCGCACAATAGTACTGTTGGCCGCTAGTCTTTTAGGAAAAAGAGCCTCTTCCCTGCTTGAGTAGTTTTCTATGCAAAGGATTGCAACAAATTAGGCCGAAATTGCAACAAAAATATAAATAATATACCTGAAAGCCTAGATCATCAATAATATGTATGATATTTTCTGCTATAAACCAATTTTTCATAAAATACGAACAATGCCGTTTCATTTGATAGTTTATTCGAAACAACACAAAGAAATCCAAACGACAATAATGTTGACTTCCATTTGGAACAAATGGTTCTATTGTAGGCCTACGTTGTTGATTTTATATAACGACATATTAATTTTTTAATAAAATTTCCAGATTTGATGTGCGTCATTCCTCTACTCCTCAGTATCTTGCATCAAGCTCCCAAAGACTGTCAATCTCAGCAAGTTATTTAGGTCTACTTCTAATCCCCCAACACAGAACCTCTGCATATTCTTCATCATTTAGTGCTTCACTCCCCCGGCTTTGGAATTCTCTCCCGCGCTAATTCAGAGACTGTCGAATCCTAACATAATTTCAAAATAAGTTTAGAAAGTTGTTATTAGATAGGAGTTAGGCATCTTTATTACATTTACGTTTGTGTGTAAGCTAGTGTTTCATATTAATTTAGTGTTTTCTTTTGTCCCTTAAAGATTTAGGTTAAGATTTATTCTTATTTGGAATATTGTTTCGTTAGGTCTCTGTATATTATTTTTCTGTGTTACTGTATATTCTGCATTACTAGTATCTATATTTTCAAGTTGTAAAATATGTTATATTATTGCTAACATCTTTGGCATGAATCATATAACTAATCTCATCTAATGTTATAATTTTATTATGTTGTACGAATTACCATCCTACACCAGGTTGATTTATGGTGAAGGGAAGAGAAGATATATTGACCTTAACTTCACCTCTATAAATAATAATTTACTTACTTACTTACTGGCTTTTAAGGAACCCGGAGGTTCATTGCCGCCCTCACATAAGCCCGCCATTGGTCCCTATCCTGAGCAAGATTAATCCAGTCTCTATCATCATAAACCACCTCCCTCAAATCCATTTTAATATTATCTTCCTATCTACGTCTCGGCCTGCCTAAAGGTCTTTTTCCCTCCGGCCTCCCAACTAACACTCTATATACATTTCTGGATTCGCCCATACGTGCTACATGCCCAGCCCATCTCAAACGTCTGGATTTAATGTTCCTAATTATGTCAGGTGAAGAATACAATGCGTGCAGTTCTGTGTTGTGTAACTTTCTCTATTCTCCTGTAACCTCACCCCTCTTAGCCCCAAATATTTTCCTAAGCACCTTATTCTCAAACACCCTTACCCTATTTTCCTCTCTCAAAGTGAGAGTCCAATTTCACAACAATAAAGAACAACCGGTATATAACTGTTTTATAAATTCTAACTTTCAGATTTTTTGACAGCAGACTGGATGATAAAAGTTTCTCAACAGAATAATAACAGGCATTTCCCATATTTATTCTGTGTTTAATTTCCTCCCAAGTATCATTTATATTTGTTACTGTTGCTCCAAGATATTTGAACTTCTCCACCTCTTCAAAAGATAAATTTCCAATTTTTATAGTTTCATTTCGTACAATATTCTCGTCACGATACATAATCAAATACTTTGTCTTTTCGGGATTTACTTCCAAACCTATCTCTTTACATGCTTCCAGTAAAATTCCCCTGTTTTCCCTAATCGTTTGTGGATTTTCTCCTAACAATCACGTCATCCGCATAGACAAGCAGAATAAATAATTATAATTCTAAATTGACTGATAGCCTGCTAAACAAAATCTTTTCAATAGTTGAGGAGTAATTTGTCATGCACAAACAGACAGAAGGGTATGTCCAAAATCACTTTCTTAGTGTGAAAAATGTTTAAAACGTTTGTTTCGTGAAAATCTTGAATTTTATTTTTTTCGGCACGAAAGTGAAAATAAAAGAGACAGAAAAAAGAAAATAATTGGCTAAAAATGAATACATAGGGAATAACAAACAGAGAAAGAATAAATGTAAACACAAAAAACAGATAGGAAGGGAGGGGAGAAAAGGAAAACACTTAAAATAGAAAGGAAAAAATATGCATATAAAAGGTGAGACCATGGCTAAGAAGTGATGATATTTATGGTAGCGATTATGGCCAGGAAGTTAATGCAAAATCATACATTTTCAGTTGGTTTCATTCCATTCTCGTTGCAATATGTGCACGAATTATTACTTTGCGAGTCTGAAAATAGTTATTTAATGTGGCATATTAATGCATATTTTTACATGTTTTCCCCACAGCATCATATTTTCGATGTTTCTCAACTGATGGGTATATTTTCACAATATTTTTCACTATTTTTTTATGTTTTCGTCATAATTTTTAAATATTTTTTTGTGTCGTCTATATTCTGGAAAAGAAGATACCGGTACAAAAATTAATTTTAGTAATTTTTAGTAAGAATTCGTAACATTAATTTAGAGATTGACAACGACCTGGTCGGGCAATACGAGCACCCTGTACCATTATTGTCTAATGTTTGTGCATCTTCTGGCAATAAGCTTTCGGAATTTTCTAAAGATTTGTGTCAAGTACTGGTATTCATTGCAGCAGATGGTGTTCCTTTGTAGAAAATAAACAGTTCACAAGTATGGGAGATCATGGGAAAGTACTGCGATAGAGAAATATCTGAAGAATCAGCTCTCAGGAAATTTTGTGTAGGAAATATTTACAAAGTTGCCATTGGAGAAATCCGACAAAAAATAAAGGTCAACAATCTTTATGTTTCTATCGATGAAATGGCAGACGCTTATGGTTGTAATATTGTGAATGTGACTGAGTATTTTGGAGACATATTTTTAATGAATGTTGAAGAGGTAGAAAGAGCAAATCATTCCACCATTGCCCAGTGTTTTGAAAATTCCATGAATATCCTATTTTCAAATCGTGCAAAACGTGAGAATATTTTGCTGCTTTTACAGACGCAGGGACAAAGATTTTTAACAAAAAATGATTGACGTAACATATCTGGCACATGGGCTTCATACAGTTTGTTCATTACTCTAATGTGGATGTATTTCGAACATGAAAAAGTGTTCCTGAAATCACCATCTCGTTGCAAGGCATTCAAAGAAATTTTACCGGGTTGGAGCACATAGCTGGAAGACATCGATTACTATTGTAAATATGTTTCTATTGTTAACCATTTCCCTGATTGAGTTAACTCGGGTTGCTAACTTGTGTCAAAATTTATTAACCCGAGTTAACTCGTTTGAGTCCCATTTACGCTGCTAAGGATTATATCCCGAATATATACGTTTTCATTGTTTCATTAACCTTTTCCTCACCAGATGGCTAGAGAAGTTAGTGATATTGCTATATCTGATGGTGTTTTTTTTTGTACTTCTTCCTTGCGAGTGGAATTCTATACTCATATAGCATTCACACACAGTAGTGAGTAGATGCTAGTTATTTTGGGCGGTTTCTGTTTGTATTTAGTGTTTTTTTGTGCTGTTTTGTGTAAAGATGGATCAAGTTAGTGATTCCGAAACTTTTGATCAGGAATATATTCCTGTAGAAGATTAGGAAATGAAATATCGGTATCAGAAGACGAAGTTATAGACCAACAAACAAATTCAGATCAGTTGATGTCGCGTCTTTTCGACAGTGGTTTGAATAGAAGACATCTGGCACCACTTCGTCTGCACCTCCAAGGTCCCCATTCCCCGAAATTTTAACATTGTTTCTGATAACGATAATTCTCAATTTTTTAAATTATTCTTTGATAATGAACTCATCAACATTATATTCGAGGAGGCGATTCGGCATGCTAATAAGTGTTCACAGAATGCTGAAAATAATTCGTGGCGCCTACTACAGACTCAAAATACAACACAATTCGGCTTAAATGTAGACATTCTCCAGAAGTTATTCCACGAACTCTGAAGAAGAACAACCAACCAGACAGTGTTTCATATGTAGTATTGCGAGAGACTCAAAATACAATCAAATTCGACACAAGAGCAGATACTACTGTCCGGAATGCAATGTGCCACTGTGCGTAATACCCTGCTTTCGAGTCTATCACACGACAAGCAACATTTAACGCCTTGATAACAGCACTGGTATTGTACCTCATAAATTAATCCATAAAAAAAAACATAATTTGGTAAATAGTTCAGGAGAAAATCAAAGTGGGACAACTACCAGAGCTGGAATCAAGGTGCACGAGATAACTCGGGATAATAATTCAGGTATAAATGTATGCCTACTTCATAGTGATTTTTTAGGTATGTAAGAAAATTAGTGATGTGCAGTGATTCTGCAATATTAAATGACCTCTATACAAAAATAAAAAAAAAATATGACACTTTTTTTTCACAAAACTGGTAAAATATATAGTAAGGGAAGAGGTTAAAAGAGTGATTGAAACTTTTTCTTCAGAAAGTAGTACAGCTGTAAGAGTAGTTAAGGACTCCACGAAATATACTAAGATCAGTGATAAGTTAACTCACACAGCATTTCCTCAAATTTTGGAATGATTGTTTCAAGTAACACTAAATTAAAGACAAGTAGGTTGTTGCTTACTCATTCTCTTCAAGTTACTGAAGAAGTACAGAAGAAACTCTCAGTGACGAGTGGTCCAACTAGTACCATTGCAAAGTTAAAATTACAGAACTTTTGAAAGAAATATTTTCGGTATAGATCAGTGAAAGAAATTAGCGAAATTTTGAGTTAGATAGATTACGTTCGTCAAAATATAGAAGAAGAAATAACGCCAGAAAATGTAAGCAAATTTGTTTACTGTCCAACAACTTTTACAGGTGTGGAACACTCTTTTTCTAAATATAAGGTCTTGCTTGTAGAAAATAGACGCAATCTTATTATCAACAATCTGAAAAAGCTTTTTGTCGCACATTGTAATTCATAAGGTATGTCCACACTTATTTTCCCGAATTGTATTCATATTGTTTGCAAACCTCTCTTCAGTTAATTTTGTTTTCTCATTTAAAGATTTTTCTATGGCCATGGCTGAATTTGATACAACTATATTATGACAAATTTATTGCATATTTCAAGAATATATGTTGTATGTTTTAACATTTTAATGACATGGATGTTTTGCAGTTTGATAGAGCAATAATTTCCGGGCCCTATTAATGATAATGATGACGTCGGTGATGGTTGTATTGCTGGTGATGGAAGTAAGAAAGAAAGAGAAACAAGGAAAGTAACGAGATGAGGAAGGAATAAAAGAAATCAGGAAAGGCAGAGTGCCCCAAATAAATAAAATATCACAAAGAAGCAAACGAGAAAGTATTAAAGTTAGAAAGAAATGAAGAAAGTGACAACAAAAGAAGAAAAATAAATGAATAGCTAAAGTGATAGAAATGAAGAAAGGGGAAGAAAACAAGGTAAGATTATGAATATGAGCTAGTAGAGAATATATACTGATGCTGCTCCTGATGATAAAAAGAACAGACAAGCAAAGTAATAAATAAATGAAAGAAGGCAGAAATCTAAAAAACAAAACGGAAGAAGGGTAAAATAAATGAAAGAAGAAGAAAATAAATAATACAAATAAAAGTAGCCTACCTACATAAAGAGAAAAAACAAAATTAAGCACGTTCAGGAAGGGATGTAATTTCTAGGCTTAGATAAAAATCAAGTTTTGCTGACTAAACCTTCAGTACAAACCAATGTCTATTAGCTATTCATGACTTGAACTAGAGCATTAGTTTAGTAACGAAGGCGAAATAAGATTTTGGAAAGCTTTACAACTGTGTGTAATGCTGTTAGTCTGTTTTGCATTGATGTCTATTGATTTTGATTTGATGAATTAAAAATTGAACTGTGTGAATTTTAAACGTTGTTATATATCTTACCCACATTGGTGTTGTGAAACTTTCCTGTCTTAAGACCCATTAACAATGAAAATTAAACAAAACGCAAGCGTTAACTTAAGAATGTAAACTTTACGGTAAAATCAAGAGCATTCACGATGGGAACATAAACATAACCGCAAAGATACTTGGTAACCATAGAAACATAACAACGACGCCATTTCCTCATATTCTGTCGTATACTTCAGCGCTTCAAGATTGTGTTCTGTTTGCAAATAACGTAAGCATAAGCACGGCCGACTTGATGCTCGCTTTGCTTCTTCCTTACCGGCCTTGACAATTCATGTTGATCCCTGTGTTAAAGCTGTCATCGAGAAAATGTGAAATTTCCGCCAGATGGCATTAGTTGCCAAGGTTCGCTGAGGAATGTGTGTATGGTTTCTTGTGCGATTATACTAAAATATTGTGCTTCTTTCTACTGGTAAGTGAGTTTATTGTGATGTGATTCAAAATGACGAATTGTTGTGTACCATTGTGTACTTCGAATAGAAAAAAGAGTGGAGGAACAATATCATTCCACGAATTTCCGAGTGATAGGGAAAGATGCGAAAAATGGCTTAAAGTGATTTAACGCCAAGACTTCGTTCCAAACAGCAACTCCCCATCTTCAGTCGTTTGTAGTTTACATTAATTTCAAGGAAGAAGATTATTATAATAATGGAAAATTTAGACGATTAAAACCAAATGCTGTGCCTACAATATTCCATCATTATCCTACGTATAAAGTGACAAATATCAAAAGACCTAGACGAACGATTATTAAAACTGATCTCCCTCCACCAAAGAAACGCAAATCTTTTAGTAATATTGGTTTTTCACTATTTGAACAAGATGTCCCGAGTGGCTCAACATCAGTTAGTGACATTTCCTTCTTGCCAGTTGAAAATGACCATAAAGCCACGCAAACAGACGCTGTCAACATTGACGAGCTAAAAAGAAATATTAACAGATTGCGTGTGAAAATTACACGACTTAATCGGGTGTTACAAGAGAAGCAAATGAGATAACGAAAACAACCGAAAAACTCCAACTAATTGAAAGAGATCCTTTACATAAAGAACTGGAAAATGTAAAGAAAGAGGCAGATGAAGGCAGTATTCATGCAAAATTTATCCTAGATCAGCTGCTTAATCATCGAAAGAGAATACCAAGGTGGAATAGTGAGACAATCAGAGAATGCATAATACTGCAATACATATCTCCTAAAGGTTATTCCCATATACGATCAAGAGGTTTTTTTAAACTGCCTTCTAAGAGAACACTCACGAGATATTCTGGCCCTACTGATTGCTCGTCTGGTGTCACTCCTTTGATTAAAGAAAGGTTGGACTTAGAGGCAATAACCTCACTGTAGTTGAGCGGTTTTCATCACTTATTGTAGACGAGGCTGCAATCAATCCCAAGATAATATACGATCGCAAGCTTGATACTTTTTTGGCTATAAGGAAACAACAGAAGCACAAAGAAATGAGGATGAAATACTTGATATTCCCAAGAAAGAAGTAGTGGCTAATCGAGTCTTGTGTTTTGTTTTAAGTGGCCTCTCAACCAGCTACCGTATACCATGTGCATTTTTCTTCACAAAATAAATTATCAGGGCAAGAGTTACATATACTAACATTGCAAGTGATTAGTGAAGTCGAGAAATGTGGTTTTATAGTTATTAGAATTGTTTCTGACAACCATAAAAGCAATACTACAATGATGAAGCATCTTTCAGGTGGTTCATTGAAACCCGTGACCACACACCCTTGTGATGGAAACAGAAAGTTATTTCTAAGGTTTGACCAGTGCCACATATTGAAAAACATCAGAACCCAATTCCTGGAACGTGAAATGTCTGATGGTACTGGAACAATCTCAGGGAAATATGTGAAATTGTTACACAAACTCCAAAAAGATGATACAGTGAAACCTGTCAGATATCTCACGAAAAAACACGTTGAGCCTACTGCATTTGAAAAAATGAACGTTCCATGTGTAATTGCTGCTATCAGAACATTGAAAGAAAATGCAAGCTCACACCCTGAAGCCCACAAATTCAAAGATTCTGATGCGACATTGACTTTTATGGAAAATATCAACAAGTGGTTCACAATGCATGATATTAGCAATACACATTATCATGTAGAAAGTAGAAATCATGATAAGCAACAGTTCTTCTCTTTGGATGATTATCGTCTAGATTGGCTAGAAAATTATTTCCTTTCTTATCTCCATACAACGAAGTGTGCAAGTAGCACACGTCAAAAAGATTTCCTAACTAACGAGACATATGAAGCTATCACGTTGACAACAAAATCAACTGTTCTCTGCATTAAATATCTTTTAGAAAATGGGTACCATTATGTTCTTACTAGAGCATTTTCAAGTGATCCTGTTGAGTCGCTCTTTAGTACATTGCGCCGTATGTCCGGATCAAATGACATGTTGGATGCAAGGGCAGTGAACTTCAGTTTGCAAAAGATATTGAAAACGGGTATTTTGTGCATGTCAAACTTTAGCAGTGTAGAGAACCATGCATCTGACATCACAGATGGACGACCTATTCAAGAAGTAGATATGCCAGATACCGCTGCTGCACCAAATAGTATTCCCGAGTCAGTTTTAAACATCCTGCAAGAGCTACTAAACCAATCAGGTGAGCTATAGGCATATTCAATGACAATTAGTAATTTCATTTACTAGTAATTGTTACAGTGTTTCATTAAAATTTTCTGTTGTTCTTATTATTTATTATTGCAATTTTTTGTAAGCCAGGAATGGATTTTTTACAGACATTCCATTACCAACAATGAAAACAGCAAGTTTGACATACATTGGTGGCTATATAGTACGAATAGTGGAAGAAAGGGTCTCCTGCATGGGATGCTTAGATTGTATAGCTGAAAATACTAATAGCTCTCCATTGATGAGTCTTATTGCAAATCAAGATTTAGGAGCTCTGTGATATCCGAAACCTACCTTTGTTTCAGTGTTATCAGTCATTCATCGTTTTGTTGAACGGGCAGTACCATTCATACCAAACAAGAATATATTAAAAAATTTGTGTTCGGAAATTGAGCCGTTACTGTGTAGATGCCCTCTCTTGCAATGCCCAATTTGTGACGAAGACGGCCAAAAACGACTTGCTAATATCATTACTGTTAAATTTGTTAGGCCACTTCTAGATAACATTGCAGCAGCTTTAACTGAAAAGCTTGTTCCTTCGAAGAATGCGGCTTATAATCCACTGAGTCGCAAAATCTTGAAACTATGATTCTTGAATCTGCAATATCAAGTGGAATGTACCAGTGCAGTGAGTGAAATTATAAAACTTAGTACAAGTTATGGTAAATATTTACCCTAAATGATTATTTAGAAACATCTCAGTTTAGGCTAGGGGAACTACTCAGCGAATGAACTACAAAATTACACCTCTGTCATCATGTTACTTAAACTGAAAAGGTTACTATGTGTTATCTTCCCTGCTTTTAAACTCACGCTTTTACCATAATTAACAGAACTAAACATAATAACACTTATTATTTTCTTATTTATTATTTATGAGTGTTATTATTACTCTTTAATCATTTATTTTAATTCATATTGAGTATTTCTTCTGTGGACACCAGAGCTTGGCAGACAGCGCCTCGTGGTGGAATTGAGAAATTATCCAATTTCAAGAAAACATTACTATTGTCTAGGCCGTATACAAAAAAGCGAAGGGACATCAAGTCGGCCGTGGCATAAGCATGAAAGTTTGGAGTTTGCAAACTTTCATGTTAACGTCTAACGGCAATGTTAATGTCAGTGTTTATGTGAATCATTGTGAATGATCCCATTTGGTAACCTGGCCGCAAACTTCTGTGTTTATGTTACGGTTATGTTTAATTTTCATTGTGAATGGGCCTTTATTCTATTTGAATATAATGAAGTGCTGATCTAAGTGAAACAGAAAGGAAAGTGAACTGTTCAAAAGAGATGTAAATTGGACTCTCCATCTTTGGTAATGAAAAAAGAAATCACAGCGTTTCGAAAACTGGTTGTATCTTCGTCTTCAGATCATCAAAAACGGCGTGAGAAGAGATTCTTACTCGCTGGGGTCGTTATACTGTAAGTAACTAAATCTGCTTGACTGATCCCACCTTTAACGACCTACTTTTTAGATGTAACGTCTATATTCGACGTACATTAATTAATAGACAAATGAAAGGGTTTGGTGGAACGAAAATTACACTGACGTCATGAAGCTTTGGTCGCCACGGAAATGCTTATATCATATGCGATAAACTCAACAATGTGAACGAGTCCATTCTTATACACAAGGGAAGTCCGCGTATATACATAACCTACTAAACTTGGTGGTTGCAATATATTAAAAAAAAAATGTTATTCAGTTCTGATGTACTTTGTCATGGGCGCGAAACAGACCCGTGCATCGTACAAGCGTAACTATAGAAGTTAATACAAGTTTGGTATTATTCACATACAGATGAATAATTAACAATATTTAAGGAATATTCTCATGCTTGCCACTATATAGAGCGGAAGTGAAGTTTCAGATTTCCAGAGCGAACAGCTCGTGTTGTATGTAACAAAAAAGTATAAAATCATATTGGTGGAATTTTCATAGTTTCTTTATAAAAAAATGTTTTTCCCAAATGTTTAACAATCTCTTAATCGTTAACTATTGCGAGTAGGTTCGTGATTTTTGTCCATGTCGACAGGAAATCGAATAAAGAATAATTTATCCCTCTGGCGTATTTCAATAGCGTTTAAATTTAATCTTAAAAATGCCTAAATACAAGCCATTGCACGAAGAGTGCTACTGGCAACGTCTTGGCCGATAGAGGTTACGTATGGAGACTCACCGAGTTCGTTGACCTCTTACATCTGTAGAGTGACGATGTTGCCGGACTGCTGAAACTTCAAACTTAATTTTCTAATTAACCGTGCATTTAATCACAAAATGTAATATAGGTTTTCTATTCATTTACATGCAGGTTTATTTCACTTCCACCCTGTATACAGTATATCAGTTACCTAATTATTAATTGTCTATGGCTCAAAAACAGTTCTTCACTTATTTTCTGAATAATACATTCTGTTTTAATGCATTATTATTATTATTATTATTATTATTATTATTATTATTACTTACTTATTTATGGCTTTTAAGGAACCCAGAGGTTAATTGCCGCCCTCACATAAGCCCGTCATCGGTCCCTATCCTGAGCAAGATTAATCCATTCTCTATCATCATATCCCACCTCCCTCAAATCCATTTTAATATTATCTTCCCGTCTACGTTTCGGCCTCCCCAAAGGTCTTTTTCCTTCCGGGCTCCCAACTAACACTCTATATGCATTTCTGGATTCGCCCATACGTGCTATATGCCCTGCCCATCTCAAACGTGTGGATTTTATGTTCCTAATTATGTCAGATGAAGAATACAATGCGTGCAGTTCTGTGTTGTGTGACTTTCTCCATTCTCCTGTAACTTCATTCCTCTTAGTCCCAAATATTTTCCTAAGAACCTTATTTTCAAACACTCTTAACCTATGTTCCTCTCTCAAAGTGAGAGTCCAAGTGTCACAACCATACAGAACAACCGGTAATATAACTGTTTTATAAATTCTTTCAGATTTTTTGACAGCAGACTGGATGATAAAATCTTCTCAACCGAATAGTAACAGGCATTTCCCATATTTATTCTGTGTTTAATTTCCTCCCGAGTATCATTTATATTTGTTACTGTTGCTCCAACATATCTGAACTTCTCAATCTCTTGAAAAGATAAAAATCCAATTTTTATATTTCCATTTCGTACAATATTCTCGTCACGAGACATAATCATATACTTTGTCTTTTCGGGATTTACTTCCAAACCTATCTCTTTACTTATTGAGTGTAATTAGTTACCACTGCCACCGGGTATATACCCATTGCAGTGTGAATAAATACATACATACATACTTGCTTCTAGTAAAATTCCCGTGTTTTCCCTAATCATTTGTGGATTTTCTCCTAACATATTCACGTCATCCGCATAGAAAAGCAGCTGATGTAACCCGTTCAATTCCAAACCCTCTCTGTTATCCTGGACTTTCCTAATGGCATACTCTAGAGCAAAGTTAAAAAGTAAAGGTGATAGTGCATCTCCTTGCTTTAGCCCGCAGTGAATTGGAAACGCATCTGACAGAAACTGACCTATACGAACTCTACTGTACGTTTCACTGGGACACATTTTAATTAATCGAACTAGTTTCTTAGGAATACCAAATGCAATAAGAATGTCATATAAAACTTCTCTCTTAACCGAGTCATATGCCTTTTTGAAATCTATGAATAACTGATGCACTTTACCCTTATACTCCCATTTTTTCTCCATTATCTGTCGAATACAAAATATTATTATTATTATTATTATTATTATTATTATTATTATTATTATTAGCCTATTGGAGGACTGACTATTATTCATAGCTTATTTCATTTCGTTCAATAGACACACCTAAATCTTACAACAAATTCCCTGTCACTTTTTGATTATCTGAATAAGGAAGATACCAGCAATGACAAAAAAGTGAAATCTACACTTCTTCTAATTAAAGAAGTATAATTTGAGACAAATTCTAGTCTGTTTTACAAACACTGAAAGACTTCAAAATTTTAGCGCACCAAACTTTATGAAGATTTAAGAGTGGATAATGTTAGCAACAGAATTCAGCACTGGTTTTGACATTACTAAAGGCTCATTCACAATAAAAATTAAAAATAACGTAAGCGTTAACTTAACGCTACAGTAAAATCAAGAAGTCATACTATCATTCACGATGGGAACATAAACATAACAGCAAACATACTTGGTAACCATGGAAACATAACAACGGCGCCATTTCCTCCACGATTGTGTTCTGTTTGCAAATCACGTAAGCATAAGCATGAAAGTTTGGAGTTTGCGAACTTTCATGTTAACGTCTTACTGTAATGTTTATGTCAATGCTTATGTGAATCATTGTGAATGATCCCATTTGGTAGCCTGGGCGCTAACGTCTGTGTTTATGTTACGGTTATGTTTAATTTTCATTTGAATGGGCGTTAAGTCGGCGAGATTGACGAAAAAAAAATCTCGCAGTTGAAAAAGCTGAAAATGCGTTGTATCACTAATACGTTTTCCAGTTATTTGTAATGTAAATGTTACGTAAAGTCGAATAATTTTGTGAACGGATTGTAAATTCGTAAAATGTCTTATACTGGATATAAACTTCGATTGTATCACAGGTATAATTTAACTTTATGCACTTTTCATGTAATACGATGAAAAGAGTAACCTAACTGCTCGAACGAAAGAACTCTGGCGGTTGTTGGCAAAAACACTCTTTCTCCTTCTCTCTTGACATTGAATATCCGGTAGATAGGATGGTATGTTATATCCTCCACGTGTGTACTAATCAGTACTAATGCAAACAACGAAACAATATCGAAATGTGACACTTAATAAGCAAGCATTGCTTATTTTGTTTGACAAAAACTGACACTTAAGAACACTTCAACATGGATTGTGTGCGGTGGCGAACATCACTGGAAACACGAGCAGGAGCGCTTGTTTGTTGTCGATGCAACAGCCACATGTGAGGAATGTTAATGAAGTGTAAAGCGGATCAATGAAGTTGTAACTCACAGTTCTCGACGCACACGACAGAGCGCGCTGCTAAGACGACCAGGGCGCAGGGGTACAGCTGCATCAGGATCTCCATGTCGCACTGCATCGCTAGCCTCAGGCCTCACTTTATAACAGCAGCAGGAGAGGCCACGCGCCCCACCCCTCTCGCCGCGACCTCGGACGCACGGCACAGGGAAAGATTATTCGAGGAAGAGACCAGAGTTTAAGAAACTGGACCGGCTACCAGGTACATCACAGACACCACATTATAGGTTATCATACCTTCACCGATAAGTGCCACTTTAAAATTAGACACAAGTTATAGAATTTATACGAGTTTTAGGCTTTCACGGTGACTTGTGATCAAAATTAGATTTTTGGGTATTTCACCGTATCCTGGAACTTGACGTTTATAACGTTTCGTAACTTCTTACGAATTTCAGCATCAGGACAGATAGAAGACAGCTCAGTCGTCCGGATTAGTAGGCATTACCATCTGGTGGTTGCCATCTGCCCTGTAAGTAGTTCCGGAACATTGGAACTATCAAGTTCCAGGACACGGTGGGTTACCCAAAAGTCTTATTCTGAAAAATGCAAAATTAATATCCAAATTTCATACTTTTCAAAATGTTTGTACCTTTAGTGACAAACAATGTATGAATAAAACAAAAGAAACCAGGAATAGATATTGTTTTAATATAAAATCCCACGCTAACGTCTCTCAGGTAATTAACGAGCTTATTGACGCTAGACTGACCAATGAGAATCGAATTACACTAATAGTTGAAAGTATGCTGCTCAGAATTAATATGTGATAGTTGCTTTCCTCCTCCATGCACATGTTTTATTTATATCGTCTCTGCTTCGATGTAGGCTAGCAGTCTCAACGTGCAACAATTAATTTCAATAATTGCACAATTAGTTATAAGGAAAATGGTTTACAATAAAAATTATAGATAAGCAATGATGAAAGAGTTTAAAATAAAGTATTGTTATAACCTCAAATGTTCCATGTTTTTATTCCAAGGCGCCTTCTATTCCCATCAACTTATCATCTCTGCTTCGATTCGACTGTTCTTCCGGATCTTGTTATTACGGGTATAACCGTATAACCTCGAACAAATACCTTACTATATAAGGTATCATATCATATCATATCATATCATATCATATCATATCATATCATATCATATCATATCATATCATATCATATATCATATATCATATATCATATATCATATATCATATATCATATATCATATATCATATATCATATATCATATATCATATAGCATATATCATATCATATCATATCATATCATATATCATATCATATCATCATATCATCATATCATATAACATATAACATATCATTCTCTGACTTGCACGTGAAAGACGTTCTTTATAATCACTAAAGTGAGATATTTGCCGTGCTTCATGGCTTATAGGCCCATGTAATTCATTTTTGCACTTAATTTCTTACTGAATGAAGTCTGTACATTGAATATCGCATTTTCTTTGGCAGCGCGTAAAATGATTACTTAGGCCTATATTTTTTAAGCACTAGTGTTTTAAAGGGTCACTTTACCCACTGATAACATTGGGTAAAATGCAACTTTATGCACTACCGTGGAAAAAATACATTTACAAATATTTCTGTACTTCTTAATAGTCCTCAGTAATATGACTGTACTTTAAAAGGGACGTTAAATAAATATTTACAATACTATAATCTTAAAGTTTCGGATTAACCTCTTTATTGTAAGAAAATGAGGTCATATAAATAATTACAACTACAAATATCACATCATCTCTTAATAGCTCTTAGTAATATTAATGTAGTTCTAAAAGGAAGGTAAATGTTTACAATATTATAATCTTATTGATTGCGAATAAACCCTTTACTACAAGAAAAATGTCATATAAAGAATTACAATTACAAATATAACTGTATTTCTAAACAGCTCTTAGAAATGTTATTGTAATTTTAACACTTGAAAGAAACATACTGTATATTCCGAAGTGATATAGTGCTTAAAGTTGAGGAATCAAGATACATATATTATTGTAGTTTAACAGGGATATTAAATGAAGAAGCACAATTTATATTCTTGTTTCCGAACAGTCTCTCTCATATGTAGACCTAAGTAAGATGCCAAATGAAGAATTACAATTACAAATAAAGAGAGCACAGGGAAAGAACGTGATAAGTCCAAAATTATCAATTCTCTGTTTTAGATGTCATGTAATAGCTCGGGTATTGTAGACTTGTATAGTTTTACTATACAGAATAAGAACTTCATTACTCCAAAAGAAATATGAATAATGATAACCCAAAGAAAATAGGATATAATGGGTCTTGAAACTTTCATCTTGCTTTCCTGTAAAAACAGCAAAACGTGACCACTATATTGTAACAGATATATTATGAAGAACTACAATCTGTGGTTGCATTGTAAAGTGCGATAAGAGAAAAACTATTACTTTGAGAAAATTCAGTTTAGGTTTCGAGGAAATGCGGTAAATCAGACAGTAAAAGAAGTACTAATTAAAAGGAATTGACGCGTACTTACTGTATAGTGCTATTATTATTGACTCTAAAGCAGGGATGCGATACCTATTAGTATTTCAGAGCGCGAGATTTTTTAAGCTCTCTCCATAAGCGCGGAGCTTTTCTACCTGAGGCACAAGGGTGTACAGCACATACAACGTTGCAGACCATGACAGATCGCAAGCGAGATTGCAATACAGATTTTAATGATAAGTAGAAGGTTCAGTTTTTATATAATGAACATGGTGGTGAAGTACAGTGTTTAATAAGTAAAAAATATATACTATATTATTTGTAAAAAAAAATGTCAAACGTCAGTACGAAACACAACACAACACAGATATAGACATTATTCTGGAGAAGAGAGAAATTGATTTCAGACAAGAAATAATGCTGAAAAATTAAGAAAATCCGCGTTTTTTGTTTTTATAATCGTAATCATATTTGAGACTGTTTTAAATGTCTTAACCATATAATCATATGAGCCTATGGCCATACATGCGGTGCGTGAGTTGAGACGAAATTTTGTTTGTTTTTTTATGCTGTTTTCTCGACTTTAAAATGTTAAGCAGTTTACTGAATGAAAAGCTTCTTGCACAACAGTTATTGTCATATTGGTCTGAAACTTCTCACAATGATCAATTATGTTGATAAATAAAATTTAACTAACATTTGTATGAAATATTAAGTTTCTTCGGGGAATATTCATATTGCACTTAGATTAAATATGCTGTAATGGTAAATTTATAGAGTTAAAAAAATTATTGTGTATCTCTATTTAGACTGATCTCCAAAGCTAATTAATTTTTATTCCCATGACTATTTTCAAGGCTCTGAGCAAATATGAACTAAAAATTTTGAAAACTTTGACGCAAGGAGCGTTTTTAATGATGTCAATATAAAATATATTTAAAAAATATAATTTCAAAATTAATAGACTTAATGACACCAAATTGTGTACAGATTATATAGTATTGTAGATCAGTTTATATAGTTTAAATATCACAAATTTTGGCCGAAAATTGTGGAAGTTTTAAAAATCACATATCCCCTTAAATGGTTGACCCCAAAAATTACGATGGTTCTTCAATAGCATAATTTAATCAGTTTGTTTTTCGTGTTACGTGCATCTCACAAATCACTCTAAGAAAATGCATTACGTAATCACGACTGGAGAGTAAGGACTACATTTTCACAATCACATAATCAATATACTCTATTTCAACCTATATCGTCATTATTATTTTTTCAATAAATACTCAAAAGTACTCAGAGATCACACACGTCGAACAGGTAGACCCTATTAGTTTCTCCTAACCAATGAAGTGAAGTATTTACATAATAAATAATTGCTTTTAACAAGAATATGGTTTATAAACAATGAACTTTTCCTATTTCTCTTTTTGTTCTTAAAATCCCTTTGCTTTGCGATTTGTTTATATATTAAATAACTGAGTAATTAGCCATATTACATAACCAGAAATTTAGTAACGCAAGTTATTGTAATAATTGCTGCCTTTATTCGATGTATATGCATGTACACCCCTGATGTCTACGTTACGACGCTATGTAGTGGATGCGCTATGCGCTCGTGATCAAGGTCGAGCTCTTCTACCGTGATCGGGAGCTAATATCGTCTCATCCCTGCTCTAAAGGATATCATTTTTATTTGATTGGTTTTAATGACCATCCCATAGTTATTTTAAAGTAAAAGTTAAACAAGGAAAATGCAGTCAAAACATTTCACACCGAAAACACAAAATTATAGTTATTATCTAACTGTCTTTAAATAATATATGCAGTTAAAATAGCGTTCAATAATATCATAATTACATTGTATCTGGATATTCTGTAGTTAAAAAGGAACACTGAGCAGTTATTAATGGTACTTCTCATTACAGACGGTAGGGTCAATAACAAAACCAACCAGGTCACGACACGGCTCCACTCCGTGAATGTGATGACAGAACACCTGCCCATTAGGAAGTACGAATCCTGTGAGGCGTAAAGGACACTGGGGAGTGTCAGCAAGGTGATGCTGGAAAACACTCTATGCGGGAATAACTAGCAGACATAACGGGAAAGCACGGCCCCCACTATTCAGGGCCGTACATACGGCCCTGTTTTAAGGTCGGACATCATCCACAGACAGGATTTTCCGTGTCATGAAAGGTTAGGTCACATTATTCCGCACTATTTAACGTGATTTGTTCAAGTTTAAAGCCCTATCTTGTCAAAACGCCTTGTGTCCTTCAGGCGTTCGCGCAGACATGAACTTGTTCAGTAGTACGTACCGTACCTATTTCACCGTACTATATTACAAGTTAATTGTTAGTATCTGCACTTGTGAGTTTGGGTTATAATTGATCATGGAGAAATGAAATTTCTCAATTTATTTCATTTAGATCCGTACTAGGATGTCTGAGGTTGAAAGCCAAAGCGTAAAGAAGAACTTATTAATTTCTCATTAACCATTGAATTTTTACCAAGAAGCTATTCAAACCGACTAGATGGTTAAAATTGTAGTTATCATACAATTATCTGTAGTAATCTCAGACCTCGAGTGACATTTATTAGGACTATTTTGTGAATAAAATAAAAATATAAATAATATATCCCTCAAATTCGCACACAAATTGTTAATAATTGTATATTTACGAATACTTAACCTATTCAGATATTGTGAAGTTGAGATAGATTGAATATCGATTACTGCAATAAAGAAATTGAATGTTATTCAGTAATGCCAATTGCGTAAAGCGAAATACAGGTTTAACAATGTTAATTACATGTACTGCGCTTTTCTCTTATTATAACAGAAATTCCCGGGCTCGGCTCTCGGTGAATTTTTCTTGAAGAAGAATTCCCTGGCTGTCTAGAGTCTGGAAATTTGTATGAATGTGAGTGTGCCGGGTTAATATTAACCAATCATCACAAATATAAAAATACATCAAGACTGTCGCTGGGCAGTAACCTGAACACACGTTTCAGCGTCATATTGTTGACAAGTAACTCCATCTGATAGCACAACCATAAAGCATCTAATAGATGCTATAGAGTTACCAACAACGAAAAAAAAAAATAACATACGTTTGCATTATAAGCTGAAATCATAATATAATTTAAACATTTTATAATATAATTAGAAATAACTTGATTAATACATTAATTAAATAAAAAATTGTTTAAAACGCAGTTATCAAATCTGAATGAAGGGGTGTAATTTTTTTTCAGATAGCCTACAATGGACATGGAATTAGAAGATGAAGATGTGGAAGTAGAATTTCACACTTTATTTAGTACACATTACACACTACACCGAGAACTAAGAACTGTGTAATATTGTGCGGCAACAGCTATATAGCAATCAGGGGCGGCTTTCGAAGAGGGGCTGCGGAGCTGCAGCACCCCCAGACATTTGTGACTCTTGCCTCGTTTTATGTTGTGAAATACATTTATTATACAGTCTCTGTTTAGCGGCTCGAATTTTTTAAAAATTTCCCTCTCATTGACATGCAAGCAATCGTTAGTGAAGTCACTTCCTCCCCTGGTGCTGCCAGAGCGAAGCCAGACACGAGGACTATGGGTGAAGCCACTTCCTCCCCTGGAGCTGCCAGTCTCGTCTCGGATGCTTTGCGCGTTAGTTTTACCATCCCCATGCTGCCCCTGGCCGTGAATCCAGAGTTTCCAAGAGCTGCAAAATTTGCAGCAGTTTGTCAGTAGCGCGCAGTTTTAAATACATTTTCTTTAAAGTTGTGAGTACAACAAGTGCAACAATGTTTAATTCTGTACAATATTTACAGTCTATTCAGTTCAGTACCTTAGCAATTCAGGAGAAATGCGAAATTAAGTGCCCATCAGTTGAATCTCATAATGGAAAGAGCCGCTAAGCAAAATACAAACGCTCGCATATTTTTTGCTGATTTATCCAGAATCCCTGCTTTCTTCTCTCTATCTCCACTCAGTCTGTATTAGCTTAATGTGTTTCAAAGAGAATTCCATCAGCTGGGGCAACAAGATGGAGTTTTAAAATAAGAACAGTAAATGTTGTTCATGAGAAGAAGGAGCCATTGCTAGAATGTTTTCAAACCATAATGGAATCTGAAACATCTAACAACATCACAATAAATGAGGCAAGCGCCCTGGTGAGTGCTGTTGAAGATCCTGAATTCAATTTTTGGCTCAGTTTTTTCATTTATTGATGTATCATGTAGACATATTATACAACCAACTACAACATCGCCAGTTAGATATTTCTAAGGTTCAAATCTGCATATAAAAATTAAATTATGGTTTATTTAACGACACTCGCAACTGCAGGGGTTATATCAGCGTCGCCGGTGTGCCGGAATTTTGTCCCGCAGGATTCTTTTAAATGCCAGTAAATCTACTGACATGAGCCTGTCTCATTTAAACACACTTAACTGCCTGGGCCGGGATCGAACCCACAACCGACTATGCTACCGAGAACGACTCTGCGTATGAAGCTTTGTTAATGCCATACATACAATACGGAACAGTGCACAGTTGAGCAGGAAGATCTGTGAAAATGAAAACCCTAAAAAGCGTCGTAAGGTCGAAGGGATTCAGACAAGGGTTGCAGCAGCCAAGGAAGTGTGTGACGTCATTATCACACAAGCTAACACCCGATTCCAGTTCATAGATCATATGATATTATCTTCTCTTCTGTGTCAAGAAAAATTTGAATGCTTCAAAAGCTCATTTCCTGAAAATGACCTAAATGTATGTGTGAAACTTTTTCTAATGTTCGATAAAGACAAACTAAAAACGGAACTCACTGCGTTGTATCAGAGACAAGAATTCAGAAATATCAGTGACGCAGTCAAGCTCTTGCAGTTTCTTCTATCTGAGATCTTGAGGCCTCATTTTCAGAATTTGTGTAACTACTACGCATAGCTATCACCATACCAATGACAATTTCCGAACCAGAACGTTGCTTTTCGTGTTTGAA
Source organism: Periplaneta americana (assembly GCF_040183065.1). Lineage (NCBI taxonomy): Eukaryota > Metazoa > Arthropoda > Insecta > Blattodea > Blattidae > Periplaneta > Periplaneta americana. Next base: position 113,328,948 of record NC_091132.1, read on the forward strand.
AAGAGTGAAATCCTATCTTAGCTATACGATGAGTGAAGAGAGACTGACCACATTAGCTATGTTTTCCATTGTAAAGACTATGTTAAACGACATATCGGATTTTAATAAGAAGATGATTCAAAAGTTTGCAACCTACAAGACAAGGCGCATGGAACTAATCTTTAAATAAAGTAAGTTACATGGTTTATTTTTGTATGCAGCCCCCCCTGAATTCAATACCCACGAGCCGCCACTGATAGCAATGCTGATGTATTCACACTACAGCGAGACATATGTTGCTAAACAGTGAATCCATCTCTGTATAGATAATTAAAACACGTATTTTATTACGCCATACGCTAGGCAGTTTGATCAAAGACCTTGTATATAATATACAAGGTTTTTGGGTTTGATATGCGCTGATGTTACATAAATTTGAACGTTTGACTTTATATTAATTGTTTGATTTCATTCACGTAATACAGATTTTATAGGTTACAATTAGGTTAGATTACCTGTGGGCGCGGGACCATGTGTCAGCTGTGCCTTATTTCGACCGTTACTCCGTGCTACAGGAAAGGATTTTCCATAGATCGACAAACTCATTCTCGCTGTAGTATGTAACGGGACTAAAGCTGCATCTACACAGTTCAATTTTACATGCGCGTATGCATGCAATCTGGAAAGAATATTGAAATTATTAAGTTTAAAACGTACGTTGAATTAAGATGCATGAAGATTTTGTGTCTACATGGTGCGCCGTTTTGAACATCGTCTTCACTGTGTAAATATATTAATTAATATTAGCAATCAATCTTGCATTCATTGCTTGAATGCGTAAAGTTGAGAGAAAAGTTTAACCGTGTAGATGCATTCATGCTCATCAATTTACGGGCAACAGTTGGCGACACTGACTAAACAAAAGAACGACCATGCGATAAATTGATAGCGATAAATCTAACTGCAAAAATTATCGCGATGTCTGACTGTGATTGGTTGGAATTCAAAATTTCATTACACTTCATTGGTCGAAAATGGAATGACGTCATATAAACGAAATAGTCAATGTAATTTAACTACGTTTATTATTCAGAGACGTAGGACGACAATAATAATAATAATAATAATAATAATAATAATAATAATAATAATAATAATAATAATAATAATAAAAAAATAATAATAATGATAATAATAATAATAATAATAATAATAATAATAATAATTTAATTCATTCATTCATTCATTCATTCATTCATACTGGCAGAGTTAAGGCCATTGGACCTTCTCTTACACTCTACCAGGTCACAAAGTATACAAGCAGTGAAATTTAACAAAAAGTTAAAGAACGGAATACTAAAGATTAAAATATTGTAATCTAAAGATATATTTCATGTTATTTTCAAACTGCATGTATAGTACAGAGTGAACCGTAAGTAATGTCACTAATTTCAAGAGGTTATTCTTTGAGATATTTCAAACAAAAAGTTGAATACAATTTTGCTCGCTTTTGCTTTCTTTTCGAGATAAAAATTGTTTCATATTAAACATTTCATAGCGAGTCTTGGGAAAGCCATTAACTGAATTTCCAATATGCTCAGTCAACTTAAGAGAGCAGTGTGGTTTTTTTACGACGCTGTATCAACATCTCAGTTTAGCGTCTGAATGAAATGAAAGTGATAATGACGGTGAAATGAGTCCGGGATCCAGCACCGGTAGTTACCCGCATATAGTTGCTGATATTGGGTTGAGGGAAAACCCCGGAGAAAGCTTCAACCAGGGAACTTGCCCCGACCGAAATTCGAACCCGGGCCACCTGGTTTCATGGTCAGATGCGCTAACCGTTACTCCACAGATGTGAACGACAGCAGTGTGTTATGATGATAAATTATTGAAAGAATTTTAGTTTTGTCCTTTAAATGTGCAGAAATTTGATTGAACAAATATAAATTTTCGTTCTGTAAAAAATGTTTCAATGTATGTTCTAATGAAATTTCTGCACAATTAAAGGATAAAACTAAAACTATTTCAAAAGATTGATAAATTGGCAACTTACTAGTGATTATTAAAGCACGTGTGGCTTACAGCTGTTTCGGTATATACACCATCGTCAGAGCCTACTGGATCATAGCGTCATCTTGATATCGCTGCCTGTTGTAAGGATGTGTTTGTGTGTTGTAATGTGGACTCAAATAGTGAGTGTGTTCTGAAATTGATCTGTGTGTTGAGAATTTGATTAGGGTGTGTGTTAGTGTGTCTGTATATTTCATATTGTTCTAGTGCAGCGTTTCTCAAACTTTTTTGAAGTGGGGACCACTTTTTTAAGTCAGAACAGTTCCGCGGACCACCTTACTCTTGTTCCCTCCGAAAGCAAATTTATCATTTTTGTAGCATATTATAATACCAGTATATTTATATTTTAAAACAGAATTCATTAATTAAAATTAATTTAATTCATTTAATTTTATATTAGTATCAACTAATGAAGTTAATTTTAATAGAAAAAAATTCATTTTAGTTTTTTAATAAATCATGGCTATTAGAGTTTGGATAATCTTTAACTTATTAACTAAAAAAAAATAAATAAATGTTGGTACTCACATTAATGAAATGGATAAGCTTGCCGATTCTTGCACAGTCCTATATTTGTACGTATGCTGGTAAGCTTAAGTCGGAGATCGTCACATACATGGAGTCGATTTCGGTACTTTGTTTTTATTAGAGTTAGTGATGAAAACCCTTTCTCACACAGATACGTAAAAGCAAACTGAATTATAATCTGTAAAGCGCCATTGTACAGTTTACTATATTCTCTTTTCACTTGTGATGAAAGCAATGAAAGCGATCAAGAACCCATGAATATTCATCATATTTCCTTGGAAAATAAGTTTCAAATTGTGACCTCAGAGTTTCGAAATGCGAACATATGTCATTGCACAATTCTTTTCCAATAACGAAATCATTTTCAATCAAAAAAGACTCTAGAGTTGGAAATACTGAAAAAATTCTCTGTTTTACGGAACTGACCCACAAACCAAGTTTCCTCTCGAACACTTTTTGCTCATGCGCATTAAGAACAGTCAAACAATTTACCTTGTGAGAGAGAGATTTAGTTCGTTTAGTTTTGAGAATACATCTGGAAGATATGCCAATGTACTTAGCCACATGTCATCAGCTGATGTGCAGGGAAAAGATGGCGAGAAACACCACGTTCATAGTGCTATAAATCCCTCTTTTGTTGCTGAGAGTAGAGTGGGAAGTCGGTAGACAGGTAGAGTAATAAATTTCATAAAATGTCAGTACTGGGAGAAAAAGTGAAAGGTGATTGCCATGTGTGATTTCCAAACTCTAAGATTTTCAGCTATACAGTAGTGTGTTACGCAATTCGTTCGAATTTTATTTTTTCTTCTGTCCTTTTTGAAGGACCACAAGGGCAGACATCGAAGACCATAAGTGGTCCTCGGACCATAGTTTGAGAAACGTTGTTCTAGTGTGTTGAGTTTTTGGTTTTTTGGTTGGATGTGTAGGACTTTCATGTCTGTATTTATGTTATTGTATGTATGGTTAGCATTAGTTATGTGTTCGGCATATGTAGATGTATTGTGTCCTCTGGTTATTGCTTTAATGTGGCCTTTGTAGCGTGTTTCGAATGGTCTGCCTGTTTGTCCAATACATCTACATATATATATATATATATATATATATATATATATATATATATATATATATATATATATATATATATATATATATATTAGAGACCGGCAAATCAGACAAGACTCACGCCCGTACATGCTTGCCATCAGGCTTGGGTTCCGGTGACGCTACAAAGCAAGTTAACTTTTAGCCTGAACCCATTGAGCCCGGGTTTTATAGGTTCAGTCCAGGCGGGACCCAAGAAAGCCTGCCTGCTTGCTCGTATTATAAGGCAGAGTGACTTGCATTCATGGAAGCCAGTCTGCGCTGGTTAAGATGAAACAGTACTAGTTTGAAATCTATGGTCCAACACGGCAGATAATTAATTCTTGATTAAAGAAATACACTTTTATGATTTATTGCGCTACAGAATTCATGAAGTAATAAGACAATATTATACATTTCATATTCCGGCAAAGTGTATCTGACTCAACGAAATAGTAACATTTCGTAACTTGTGACTAGTTGAGAAGGGAAGGGAAGGGAAGGGAAGGGAAGGGAAGGGAAGGGAAGGGAAGGGAAGGGAAGGGAAGGGAAGGGAAGGGAAGAGAGGAGAGGAGAGGAGGGAGGGGAGTTGAGGGGAGGTGATGGGGAAGGGGAGGGGAGGGAGGAGGGGAAAGGAGAGGAGAGGAGAGGAGATATAAAAATATTTAATGTTAACTCTTTCCTTATGAACAATTAAAAGCCTCATGAATACCTGTAAAATGTATAAAAGTTTTTCGTTCTTCAGAATAATGATTTGCTATTTAAATTCTGAGGGACAGATTTCTTTTTTATTTATGAAGGTGGAAGTTTGACTGGTTTGCATTAAATTTATATTACTACAATGAAAAGGAAAGTGCACGTAATTTATAATAACTGTTGGCATTTAATGGATATTATGTTGACGAGAAATAGTTTTCTTTGTCTTTATTGACGGTACGTATCAGAAGACAACAAATAAAGTTTTCAGTAGTTGTCGATACCTGTAGGCTTCTTGTCAGGTTTGAATGACTTGGTTGATATTTATCATCCATCTGAAAGCAGCACAGTCTGGCGCAGGTCGGCGGAACCCAACAGTCCTTTCGGGTCACTCTTAAGACTGTTTGGGAGTCACGTGCAACCACACTGCCTGCCTGCTTGAGAGGGAAGGTTGCAGGCGGGCGAACGATACGAAGCGTAAGCCGGTCACGAACGTGGGCAAGCCTGATTGACATTTTGCCTGTCTCTGATATCTATACACACACATACATACACACACACAGAGTGGTCTATGACATTCTGCATGGCACTCGGTGGCTAGCGGACCCGGCATCAGCGCTTGTCATTCCCGGTGAACGAGGTCCGCTACAGTGTTTCTCTCTCTGTCTCTGCTTTTAAGGACACAGCACATGGTCATATTGCAACTGATAACTGCTGTTCGGTTGCCTATGAGCTCTGTTGACATTTGTATTGATGTGCAGTATGTACGTCTTAGTTGAAGATTGAAAATTGTGGCTTAATATGGCACCACAAAAGTTTACATTACAACAAAGGATTTATCTTATCGAGCGTTACTTGATAACGAAGAATTGTGGAACAGTGCGACGACGTTTTGCAACACAATTTCCTGGTGTTCCCGTTCCACATTGGATTGTATTAAACCTCGTAAAAAAGTTTAGAGAAATGGAGTCAGTTCTGAATAAACATGGAAAGAGAAACCCAGGTGAGGAAAACTCGATGAAATAGGAGAAATGTTAGAACATTCTTCTCGAAAGTCTCTCCGCCGTCTCTCACAAGAAACGGACATTTCGAAAACCACAGCATTTAGAGCCACTAAAATTCTTAAATTTAAGCCCTATAGAGTGACAATAGTGCATGAATTACAGCCTAGAGATAATGTGATTAGTGTGAATTTTTGTAATGGGTTTCAGAAAGTGTTGCCGATGACGTTGTGGATCCTACAGTAATTATTTTCACAGATGAAGCACCGTTTCACTTACGTGGTCATGTTATAACGCAAGGAGAACAGAAAATCCTCATCTCATTCACGAAACTCCTTCAAATTATAAGAAGTTTGGAGTATGATGCGCTGTAACTGCACATAGGATTATAGGCCCTATATTTTTTGATGATGCAATCAATGGTGACAGATACAGAACACAAATACTCGATCCATTTTTTGAACATTCAACCGATATCGAGTGTCAGAGTGCTTATTTCCAATAGGATTCAGCAACTGCCCATACAACAGCCGAAACATTGAATTTGATAAGCAAAATATTCAAGTACAGGGTTATTAATAGAGGATTATGGCCCCCTAGGTCCCCCGATTTGTCAGCCTGCGATTTTTATATATGAGGAAATCTAAAAAATAAAGTACAATAGAACCTCTATTATCTGTGGTAATGAAGGGGATGGACTGAACGGTTAATCGAAAAAATCGGATAATCCGTACCATGAAAGATTTTGTAATTTTCTCCATGGTCTTGTATTTAACTCGCTAAGTAGTGGATCAGAAGTTCACTAATTTAAATCTGGTTGTCAACGACAAGGAAGCCCTTTGTAATGATTGTCTCAGGAAGCAACGAAATATAACTATAATAAGGTATAACGATAGTCTTCAGTATCTTGAATCTTACTAGCTTTTGGTTAAGTTACGACAAAAGTGTAAATTAAGTTGAGACTCCGAATACAAAGTTTGCGTTTTCTACCCACTTACGTCGGATGTAAGCTAAAGAGAAGCTCAAGTGACGTTCCTGAATACGGCCCTAACAACGCCACACGGGACAATAAATAAATAATTATACCTAGGAAAAAATTGTTGATTGTTTTACTCATATTTTATAACTTGCTCACATTAACTCTCAAGGCATTCACGATATCTAGGTACTGGTAGAAAAACGTATAATTAATTTAGTGTATGTAAATTAGGGAAACCTACCTTCTTTTTTGTAATTGTGTGAACATTGACAAAATCTTTTAACGTGGAAATAACATTTTATTACATAAAACATTCTTCTGGGACAGAAGTGGAAGTTTTTAGGAGGAAAATCTCAGCATTACTTGCATAACGTACTAGAAGAGAAGAGTGCAAAGCAAATTAATTGGTGCGATGTATCTTCTATGTACAGTACCTTAACCACTTCCCTGATTAACCCGAGTTAACTCGTGTGAATCCCATTTTCGCTGCTAAGGATTATTATCCCGAATATACAGGATGTTTAAAAAATACGGGGCATAATTTCAGGTATGTATTTCCCACATGTAGACAATCAAAATAGTTCATTACAACATGTGTCCGGAAATGCTTTATTTCCGAGTTATGGTCTTCACAACACTGAAATTCACCGGAACGTTTTTCTTTCCGCAGATCGTTGCCGTCAAAGGAGACGTTAAGAGGACACTCTGACAGTTCATTCCGAGGCGAAGGTTACATTCAGTGTTGTGTAGGCGTTAGACTGTGCGACATGTATTCAAATCAATAGACTTACGGGGCAGGCGTACACAAACTTCCTGGAAAACACCATACCTCATGTTTTAGAAGACACTCCACTGATCAATCGTCAACACATTCACTTCTTGCACAATGGCGCTTCTGCACACTTCAGCCGTACGGCTCGCCGGTACTTGGATCGAAGGTTTCCTGATCGATGGATAGGTAGAGGTGGCCCAATTGTTTGGCCTCCACGCTCACCTGATCTGAACCCTCTCGATTTCTACTTGTGGGGCCATTTAAAATCATTGGTTTATTCGTCTCCGGTGCTTGATTTGGAATCCCTTCGGAATCGAATGGTGGCATGTTCTGAGGACATACGCAATACTCCTGGAGTTTGGGATCGTGTTCGCAGGTCAATGAGACATCGATGTGAGGTCTGTATTCAAGCAGGAGGTGGACATTTTGAACATCTTCTGTAATGACAACGACCTGCGGAAAAAAAAAAAAAACGTTCCGGTGAATTTCAATGTTGTGAAGGCCATAACTCGGAAATGAAGCATTTCCGGACACATGTTGTAATGAACTATTTTGATTGTCTACATGTGGGAAATACATACCTGAAATTATGCCCCGTATTTCTGAAACACTCTGTATACGTTTCCATCATTTCATTATCCTTTTCCTGACTAGATGGCTACAGAAGTTAGTGATATTGCTATATCTGGTGGTAGGATTCCTACATTTGGTATACGATATCTGAAGGCAGAAAGACACCCTTTGACTATCGAATGGTGGTAATTAGTAGGATTTTCAAAAAATACACCCCGAATGTCCTATCAATTAAGGCAGGATGGCCAGGAAAATCGCCCAACCCACTTCGGCTTACAGGTAGACATTTTCCAGAAGTTATTCCACGAACTCTGAAGAAGAACAACCCAACCAGACAGTGTCTCATGTGTAGTATTGCGAGAGACTCAAAATACAATCAAATTCGACACAAGAGCAGATACTACTGTCCGGAATGCAATGTGCCACCGTGCATAATACCCTGCTTTCGAGTCTATCACACGACAAGCAACATTTAACGCCTTGATAACGGCACTGGTATTGTACCTCATAAATTAATCCATAAAAAAACATAAGTTGGTAAATAGTTCAGGAGAAAATCAAAGTGGGACAACTACCAGAGCTGGAATCAAGGTGCACGAGATAACTCGGGATAATAATTCAGGTATGAATGTATTTCTATTTTATAGTGATTTTTAGGTATGTAAGAAAATTAGTGATGTACAGTGATTCTGCAATATTAAATGACCTCTATACAAAAATAAAAAAAAAAAAATTTTTTCATAAAATTGGTAAAATATATAGTAAGGGAAGAGGTTAAATAATAATTGAATATATTCATGCTCATTTTAATAGTTGCTTTTTTCAAATATGTATATTCGGGCTTCTGTCATTGGGATGAAAACTAAACTATATGAGCAATGACTAGCCCTTCAAGAAATATAATAATAATAATAATAATAATAATAATAATAATAATAATAATATATTTTATTTTACCTGGCAGTGTTAAGGTCTTATCTTCCTCTCAACTAGGCCTGAATTAATTACATAAGTAGTAATGATAATATTAGGTAGGCTACGTAGCAAAATACTTATTGAAATTTATTTATGGTAAGCCTACTAATTAATTTGAATACATAAAAAATATAAAACTCATTTGTTAGAAATTTATGATTCATAAATTAAAATTAATTAGATAAGGTATTTAAATATGATCACTGTTCAACGTATTAAGTGAAAATCAATTAGTAAACTAGTCTGGAAACAAACCTGAAGTTATTAAATAATGCTTATGAGTATTATATTTAGATGCGAATGTAATTCACTATGCCTGTTGAATTACGTAATTGTACATTTTAACTTTGGAAGGCAATAGCGTCTGACAGGCTCTAATATCGGCGGGAAGAAGATTCCAGATTCGAGAGGTGTAGGTAGTGAAAGATTGAGAATAACGGCATGATCTGTGCTTAGGTATAAGGATAACAGTTACTTGTCGAGAACGGGTGCCGAAGCTGTGAAAGGATGAGAGATTTTGAAACCGACGTGACAGGTAAGCTGGACAGGAAGTAAGATTTGATACAGCAGCGAGAACGCGTGTAGATTTTTGTGGTTCTCAAGTCGGGGCCACGACAGCTGTTCAGAGTATGGAGAAATATGGTCAGAGTTCCGGATGTTGCATATAACTCTAATGCTCATGTTATGGACTCGTTGTAGTTTTATGACTAATTTTCAAGTTAGATCATTTAATAAAACATCGCAATAATAAAATAAAGGTATTATCAGAGTCTAGATAAGGAATTTTTCGGCGAAAAGTGTAGAATATGTTCTACGTGAGTTAGAAAGTGGAAAACTGAAAAGACTTAGCCTACTTTTTAACAATATTTGTAACCTGATGGTTCTGACTTCAGTACACAGAAAGCTAATTAATTGAGACAGGGAGATCAAAAACCCACTAACTCCAATTTTTGACAAAATTGAGTTATGGGCTGGATGATGCTTTTTAGTTTGTCCCGCATGCGTGGAAGGTAAGAATACACTAATATCGACATTCATCTGCATTCTGGGAGCTGTTTTAATACTCGTGGAAGTCAGAACTCTACTTACTCCATGGAATAAGAGACGTTTTGCATCATTCCAAGCTTAATTTCCCGATAGGTGGCAACACTATCGCTCCACCAGCTGAGTAAAGTGATACGATACGGTATTCAGAATGTCACAAAAATCTATGAAATCCATGTAAGTAAGACTATTAAAGGCACAATATCGAGTCGATTAACTTCCAGAAACCCAATACAGATGCATCATTCCCCAGTTAACTAAAGTACAATTCAGCATTGCCATTGAAAGAAGAAAACAAAAGAACTTGCAACATTTTTTATGCAGTTTATTTCTGAGGAAAGTAGGATGAATTACCGAACTCTGTTTGCGGACAGTAATAATCTAGAATCTGGATGCACAGGAAGAACATGAGAGTGAGAGAAAAAAAACAGAATCTGTAACATGAATGAGGCTGTGTTAACATGTTAATATTGTTTGTGGTTTCATTTGTGTATTTTGATGTGCTTTATGGCAATTTGTGATTTTCTGTCTCATATATTTGAAATTTAAAAAAATGTAGCAATGTTAATCTTAATAATAAACTTCCATTTTCTCGTATATTCCAATGTTTCATAAGGGAATTATGATATAGCCTACTTATCTTTGTTTCTTCACATGGCTCATATTTATTTACTTTTCTTAATTCATACACTGTGGAAGTCAGAAAACCACTAACTCCAGCAGTGTTTATTTCAAATTGTAGTGTAAGATAATGTAAAAATTTAGGTTTTGAAGTATTTAATTGATAGAGAATGTAATTTTACACAATATTAATAGAAAAAAGTATAATATTTAAAGTTAATAAGAGAAATAATAAGTTTTTTCTCTCTCCTGTAAAATTTGGTTTATTGGAGTTAGGGAGTTTTTGATTTCCCTGTCTCAATTGTATTCTCTTTTACATTATAAAAAGATCGTCAGTCAATAATTATAAGCTTTTTACTTCACTAAAACAGTGACATGTGATTGGTAGACTGTTAGAACATTGAGTCATCCATCATCCACCAGGACACAACCGTCATAGATGGCCACGCCTGGCATTGTGAAATTTAAAATTCAGAGAAATGTATGTCGTAATAATTCTAGGTTGTCATTAACACATCTTAAATGTGAGTATGTTTGTGTGTGATAAAAACAGTAATTAATCCATTAGAAATGTTACATTAGAATACGCATCATCGCCATTAGGCTTATCTACCTCAAGGTTGAGCCAGACAGTCGTGAATTAACACTGCAGATTTAGAAGTGGCGCTGTCACTTGTCACGTGATGAGCATGGCGTAAGACTACAGTATAAGACAATAAAATGACAGCGAAGTGGTCTAGAGGTAGCGAATGGGACTCGAGCTCCAAGGCCTGCTAGAGCGTAAATTCGAAACTCTCAGGGTCGATTTCTAAAACACAGACGAAATCTTGGTTCCAAACCTCGGCTTTTGAACCGCGATCGAGGTCTGAATCCTTACGCGATTTCTAAAACGAAGTCGAGACGCGGCTTGAGAAGAAACCGAGGATCGTGCGTTTTATATATTATAGCAACGCAGCTAAGAATAGATTTTTATTGCCCATAAACAGTGGATATTAGAAAGAAATGACCTTCGAGATGAATATTTTTATTGAATTGCAGTAAGTCACATTCTTTTGTTCTCAGCTAAGTCATTGTTATATTTACTAATTTACAGAATATAGGCTATGTGCGTTTAATACTAGCATTACTTAGTATTTAACAGGGAACGGATTTTTAGGTACCAGAATGATATTGACCAAATAATTAGCACAAGTCGAGCCTTTATGTTGTAGTTTATCATTTGTTCATAACTATTACCAACATTAACCACCTGAAAACCCGGTTATAAGGAATTAATAACCTAAATATTAACTGGATTAAAATTTCGATTTAAAAATGTAGTATAGTTCTATTTTCACATAGACTATAACAGGCCTACTACGTAGAAAGCCCCAGTAGCATAAAACTTAAAATAAGAAGACAAAATGAAGTTTGCTATATATTCTTGTAAGTCCACATCATTTTCGAGTATTAAATGAAATGTCAAAACTACTGTAAAGAGTAAGAATTAAGTTACATCGTCTTATAGACATAAAGGTATAATTACTACAAAATATATCTTACTTCCTTCAAACCAACAAAGTATAAAAAAAATTGTCAACCTGCCGCCTCTTGCATTTCGTTGCAGATTATTATTTAGCATTACTGCTAAATTTTGCATTGATTCCTTCGAAAATCGAAATATTCGTCTGAAATTATTGTCGTTACATAGTTAAAAAGGATTGTTTCTGTTTCTCATCACTCTAATCCGGGGATTTAATACTCGTAGACACAAATTTTCCTTTGACTATTACACTTTTACTACGTCACACTACTTTTGACCAATAAAACGGTACGAAAGGACGTCTTTCAACCAATCATGGCTGCTTATCGCATAATTTTATCGCGTCCCTAGCATTTGTTTATTTTTATCGCTACTCTAGCATTTGTTTCTTTGTTTGCCAACATTTCAAACTGCACTGGTCTGGACGTCAAAAAACACAAAATTACAAACTACTCCAGTCGATGCACAGCACTTTCAAATATGACTCACATTGGCATTCAAGAACAAGAATTAATAAAGATCACTGGTCATATATGAAGAGCACCATTCGGAAATCCTGAATAAGTTGAGGGATACATCATGTACATCAACGAGTTCACTTCTTTTACGCACACGTCCAATATAACATCAACTGAACCACCAACCACTAAAACTTTCAAATTTGAAAATCGTACTTTCAATAATTGTTTCTTTTAAAATTATTCATATTTATTTTTATTTCATCATCGTTAATTAAAACGTTTCTTGTTTATTTCATCATCCCTAATTAAAACTTTTCTAACACTTGTTTATATTATTTAGGTTATGTTTGTTATAGCTTCTGCTATATGATATTATGGATAGTCACGTATCAGAGATTGTTTAATACTAAGATTTATTGAAAATTATCTGTCAAGTGACGTTGATTACTGGGATCGATATAATTGAAGTGGAATGCTAATGTTTTAATAAAAATGAAACTGAATCAACAAAGCCTTCTTGACTAGTAACCGTCCACAGAGTTCAATGAAGATTCCATAGTTGGCACAACTGATAACAAGAAATCATAATCATAAAACACTACTGCCATCTAGCGTAATGTTGAGATGCTACAATAATACATTTGAAGACAGTTATATTTTCTTAAGCCAATTAATATTTAATTATATTGGAGTACTTTGTCACTTCTAATCTTTATATATTTCTTCTAATCGTGTAATAATCAATTAAATCCCACTCGCGTTTTGATTTTCTCTAGATAAATCTGCTCGTGTTCCATTAGCAGATTTATCGATAAAATCAAAACGTTTAGTGAGATTACTGTTGATAAAACAGAATTTTCAACATCCAGGAAATTAACATTTTCTCTTATAAAGAAAGGTTACAATGGTTCAGTTTTTTCCAGTAAAAGTCTATCAGTACAATTGGGATTGCGGTACAGAAAATCCATGATCAATGAAAATACCACATGAAATGTGATGACGTAGTTGCGGCAAAGTTGAAGTTCTTGTTCAGAAAGCACATCAGAGATTCAGTCGATACTCGGCCTGCATCTTACTTTGACCAAATTGAGTCAACCCAAATCTTGCGGTAAAATGTTTGGCAAGACTCTTCTGGGAATGGAGTCCCTACGGCAGGAAAGCAGACTAATAATTGTTTTCCACGTACAATCGGGCTTCATTCCTAGTAGCAAATGCGCGTTTAGGTCAGAGATGACTAATAACTTTCACGAGAAAACGATGTCATTCATTTCGGGAATTGTTTTTGCGCTTCCATAATTTCTGAGCATATTTTAAAATTATTTGAAGAAAGGCAGTACAATATAATAAAGTGGATAATGTACGATTTCACTTTTTTACTTAATGGAAAAACCAAATACGTCCACAGAAAACACGATATCGTGGTTTGACTAGGATGTAAAGGCATTAAATTCTCTCTATCGAAACAAAATCTCAATTTTGTCCAATGGAAGTGGGTATGAAGTTATCACTTTTAGTATAGGTCTAATGTAAGAAAGCATTTTTTCGGATCAGATAAAAAAGGGGTAGTCGTATAGAAAACAACGACCTTCAAAATTTCAGACACGAAAAAACTTATTAATGACGAACTTAATAACGTTATTAGAAAAAATTGATTGATTCTGTAAAACACGCAGAGAAAATGCAAACGAGAGAAAAGACCAAGAAATTCCAATAAATATTTTTCTAAAAATGTCCAAATATCAAAGGAATGAACTGTTAAAATCAATACTGTTACATTATTTCCAACCTGTATATTATAATAAACACACGACAAGAAAATCTTAGTATTTGGAATTGGCAATTATTCATTAACCATCGTTTAAAAATACGATGTCGTGAGAAGGGAAATGTTAGGCTTTCAGAAAAAGAGTTTGGCGTTTCAGGGGTGACGGTCGTTGATAGTACACGAATCTACAAACACGGAAGCTCAGCTCAGACTAAAAACTTATCTTTCCCCTCACACCACTGGTGATATAGACACGGTGCATGATAGGATCGCAGGATAAGTCTTACCTCGTCTACTATAACGAAGCAAAGGTATGGTGAAGACATAAGTGATCATAATTCCATAAGCCAGCCGTGGCGAAAATGTGATCGTGCGCCGAGCCACTGTGTAACTGCAACGTGCATAGCACCTATGGAGGGAGGCGGACACCCGAAGGGGAAGTGAAGCAACTGTCTGACTTATTAACGGATTTTCATTTTCCTTACGTCAAGCACTTAAATGTAATTTTATACAGTACAAGGCTACAAACTAATGTTTAGTACGTGTAACGAAGAAAGAAATGAACGATAAATGAACAATATCACAACCTAAAATTAACTGTCTTTAGAATGTCTCTGCGACAAAGTTTCAAAATCAGGATTTATGTCACTTACTGCCAGTCGTAGTTGATCACGAAGGTATTTGTCTGTCAGTCGTGATCTAAATTTGGTTTTTACTATTTTAATTGTTGAAAATAATTTTTCACAAACGTAAGTTGTAGCGAACATGGCTTCAACAGAGCAAGCGAAAGGACGAAGCTTCGGATATTTATTTTTTGGCAAAGATTTGAAAGTTCAACATTTGTCAAGTCCTTACATCTAGCTTTCACTTGACATCACATAGTAAATCAGTGAGTTCAAATTGAAGATCTAACCGCATTATTCGTACATCTGCTGAAAAAGGGTCGACGTACAGAGATGATGATGATGATGATGATGATGATAACAACAATAATACTTAACCTTTTAATGTTTCATCAGTAACATGTAGTATAATGCCGTTTTATGTTATACAACCTTTTTCCTCGTAATACTTGTGAACAAATCATACATTTAATATTCTCATCATATTGACAGCAAAAAATGCGTCCTCCCATCCTACTTGGAACTTTCGTACATGGTTTCGAGAGATATATATGCCACTCGCAGGTCAGAGACAAATACAAATGGAACGGAGTTTGACTCCAGTGAGTGAGAGGGTGGGGGTTGGCGGAGGTTAGAAGCAAGCGAAATACACAGCTATCACTGCGAGCCACAATGTCTCGCGAGTCACGTTCTCGCCACGGCTGCCATAAGCCAAAAGCAGAACACCTGTCATTACTCCTATAAGAAAATTATCTTGCAGGAATTTATTTTAGAACACATGGACAATATTGTGACATTACCAATAAATAATTTGACAGTAGAGAGTATTATCTAATAAAATATATAATAAAATATTATTATGTAATGAACAAATAATATATATATGTATATATATATAATGCTGTGGGCAAAAAAATTGTGGCAAAACATAACTTTGTGCCAGTAAGTCATGAAAGGGATTTACTGTAATCACGAGTAGATTTAATCATAATTTGTTTAAAGTTCCTATTGCAGTCAATAAGTTAGGTTTATAAAATAGGCCAAATAGCTATGAAGTCACTATTATAGCTAAACTTATTAAGTTGAAAAAGGTGAGCAAACACAATTAATCCCCCTGGTACTGAACCTGTTTCTCTTCATCACCAAAAATATTTTCAGGCTATATTATAGACACGTCAAAGATACTATTAAGAAAGAAAAGTGTGAAAAAAATTACCATTTTCGTACCAGACTGTCCCCTTAAAAGACTAAAAACTTGCTCTATATTGACATCGTGTGCTGGGAATGGGAAGAAAATGTGTTTTGATTAACAAACCAACGAATCAACTACTAGGTGATCATTTTGTATGTGGAACGTAAACAGTGACGCTGCGATCTTATGTTTTTACTTTGTGAGAAAGAGAAAGACATAGTTTATGACTAGCATAAGAGAGCGATCGTACTGCACAGATGACGTAACAGCGGAGCGCTGTGTAGTGCAAGCAACTGCCGTTTCACAAACAGAATGGTCGGCTAATACATAATGGGTCACTCGACCGACAAATCAAACAAAAAGTTAACCAACAAACCACTTAAGCAACGAGCTAACCAACGAACCAACCAAGCAGTCAAGCAAGGAGCTAACTGACCAATAATTCACTAACAAATCAAGAGAAAAACTAAACAACCAACCGACTGAGCGAATTATCAGTCGAGCCATCAGTGAACTAACCAACAAATCGACCAATCAAATAAATAATCATACACAAAATAATGAGCCAAGAAACATTTTATGATTCGGTTCAGATACTCAGAAAGTGCTCTGCTACGGGCTTTCAGTTGTATTGTATTGTATTTATTAACATTCCATGGTATTCATACATTGCTTACAGCTAGAATATAGAACAAGTCAAAAAACTTAATACTAATATAAAGTCTTAATTTATAGTCACAGTCTAGATCAAATATATACAGACAAGATTTACAATATAGTCTACTATAGTCCCGACGCTGTTATTTCCGGCGTAACTCCGCCTCTTTTCTTACGTCTTAGAAAGTGAAGGCTCTATAAAGTCTAGGTGGGTAGTATCGTTCGCCATTTTTGTTCTTACGTTGCCGAGCTACCATACGAGGAATCTATTTGCCACACCGTTAAACATTATCATGTCGTAGCTCCTATGATAATAAATCAAACGCAATGTAATTCAGCAAATAATTGAGCGGCAAATAACGTCTTCGTGTGCTTTCTGCGAACGCCAACGAAAGAGCTAAAATGGCGGGCGATTGTATTAAGTATTTATCGAGCCTTAAGAAATGAATCAGCGAATCACAAGACGCACACGTTTAAATGTAGCCGACCTGCAACGCGATTGGCTGCCGGAAATTAGTGCGACGGGACTATAGTACAACACATAGTTTTCGTATCAATTTCATGAAGTGTTATTGAATGTCATGAATTCACCTACAGAATAGAAGGCGTGAAAAATTAGGTACTTCTTTAATTTGGCCCTAAATAATCTTACGTTTTGAGTTTCATTTTTTATATCGATAGGAAGGCTATTAAAAATTTTTACTGCCGTATAACGCACTCATTTTTGATAGCATGATAGACTTACCGATGGAGTATGAAAGTCATTTTTTGACGTGTATTTATGCTGTGAACTGTTGAATTAGCTACAAAGTTTTCACGATTACATACGAGGAAAATTATTAATGAAAAGATATACTGACAAGCCATGGGCATTATTTGTAGTTTTTTTTTTAAATAGTCCTACATTGTCCCTACATTTGGCACCTACTATTATTCTAATTACTCTTTTTTTGTAATAGAAATATACTGTTACTATCTGTGGAATTTCCCCAGAATATTATTCCAAAACTCATTACCGAGTGGAAGTATGCAAAGTATATTGCTTTTAAGGTATTGATATTTACTATCGTTTGCATTGATCTAATAGCAAAACAAACTGAATTTAGTTTGGGGGTAATTTCTTTAATATGATTTTTCCAATTTAACATATTGTCGATTTTTAAGCCAAGAAATTTGGTTGTTGTTTCTAATAGGGATCTATTGTTACTCGTAATTATTGCGCTAGAAATTTGCGAGGTTGAATTTGGACAGTTCGTGTTCTACCACTAATCGCGGGGTGAGCTCCATCTTGTAGAGAACTCAACTTGTTCCCTTCCAGAAGTTACCTTGAATTAACTTTCATCTGTAGCGTCATCGTATTCAATGTAGTGGACCTGATGCGTAAAATCAATTGAAACATTGAAATTACGCACAACTTGTGTAACAGCCGCTTCCCACATTCCGTTGTGTCAGGTCAATGCCAGTGGGTTCCAGGAAACAGTGTGAGCGCCGTGTGTGAACTAGACCTACATCACTTTCACCTCCAACGGCAGACAGATGCAAGGGAGCCCTCATACACAGGAAGTGCATGAGATAGAGGGGTGGATGCAGGGGAAAGCCCTCTTATCAAAAATCTGTAGCCTATGTGAACTAGTGACACAGTTTATTCAAATAGGAGGCTCAACTGTAGAAGTCGTAGGGTCTAGAGTTCGATCTTGGCCTTATTCTAAGAGATTTGTGGCAGCAAAATAGTTGTGAGACACGTTTCCTCCGAGCACTACTGTTTGTTCTACCATCTTCACCTGGGCTGACCATACGTCCCGGTTGATTGGAACAGTCCCGTTTTGAGGGCACAAAACTTTGTTTCGACTTTTTTTTTTAAGAAAATTGCATTTTGTACCGATTGTTAATGGCAACATGTAAAAATATTAAACAAGTGTTAAATAGTTGTGACAATCAGTAAAGAGGTTTCAGATAGCTGTGTCTGCATTTTAGGATGCAGCAATTGAGTATTAAAGTTTTTGGTATGGTATACTATCTAGTTTTTCCACAGTCTCAAGGTTGTTGCTAAAAAAAACCACCAAATTGGTCAGTAGTTGAAAACTCTGTTAAGTTGTTGTAGATGACAGTTCATTATTGTAATGAAATAATTCATATCAAGTCATTTGTGAAAAATAAAATTGAAACTGACAGGGAACACTGGAATGAGGTAATGTCTCATGAAAAAGGTGTTTTTTTATTCTTGCCATACTAATGAGAGGTTCAGTGAATCCCTAGACAAAGAACAATATATTCCTTGATTTAATATTGGTTGTTGATTGATTGTCGTTGGTTAGCCTGTTTCTTGATCTTTTGATTGAGTGATTAGCTCGCCGCTTGGTTGGTTGATTGGTCTGTCGGTCTGTTAGCCTGTTGCTTTATTGATTAGTTGGTTGGTAATATTATTTGGTTGGGTGGTTGATGAGCTTGTTCTTGGTTGTGAAGTTGGTCAGCTAGTTGCTTGTTGGATAGTTGGTTAATTTGTTGCTTGGTAGGTGGTTGGTCAGCTTGTTGCTTGGTCCAATGGGTCGTTATCTTGTTTCTTGGTTATGTAATTGGACAGCTCGTTGCTTGGTTGGGTAGTTGGTCAATTTGTTGCTTGGTTGGTTAGTTGGTTATAATTTGTTGCTTGGTAGGTGGTTGGTCAGCTTGTTGTTTGGTTGGCTGGTTTGTCAGCTTGTGTAGTTGGTCAGCTGTTTTCTTAGTTGGGTAGTTGATTAACTTGTTTTTTGGTTGGTGGTTCGTCAGCTTGTTGCTTGGTTGGTGGTTGGTCAGCTTGTTGTTTGGCTGGGTGGTTGGTCAGCTGGTTTCAGTTGAGTAGTTGGTTAACTTGTTGCTCGGTTGGGTGATTGGTCAACTTGTCACTTCGTTTGGTGGTTAACCATCTTGTCGCTTGGTCGAATGGTTGATCAGCTTGTAGCTTGGTCTTGTGGTTGTTCAGCTTTTTGTTTGGTTGAGTAGTTGGTCAACTTATTGGTTAGTTCGTAGCTTGATTCGTAATTATTATATAGCTTCAGTTAGCTCTGTTACTTGATTAGGCCTAATTACTAGTTTGTTGACAAATTGGCTGTCTAGTTGCTTAATTGCTTAATTAGTTGGTGGTTTGGTTGGTTGATCAGTTAATCGGTCAATCGATCTGTTATTTTGTTAATTGATTGTTTGGTTAGTCGATTGATTTGTTGATCGGCCGGATGATTGGTTCGTTGGTTTGTTTGTTTGTTTGCCGATTAGTTTGTTCTGTTATGCTCCAGAACGGCTAAAGAACGCCCTGTAGCATAATTTCCTGTGGAGTATTAAATTTGAAACAGGAACAGTGTCAGCGGAATACACGGTCTTGAGATACTTAGCCAGCGGTATAGAGTCTTGCCGGGCGTATGGTAAATCACTGTCCACAATGAATGTATTCTTACGCCTCAGATCAATGCTGGACTAATCGGATTGGTCCAGTAGGACGAAACATGCATTTATTGGTTAAAATTATATCACGCATTGTTCGAACTCTTTTCTTGCGCGTAGTCTCATTATAGCGACTTATCACTATAATGCACTGAATCAAAATTAAATATAAGAGATGTTTGATCAAGACGACATTTGTAAGTACGTGAAATCAAAAGTGCTTTTAAGCCCATCTCACCTGGTGGATGGCGTGATCGGTACCCCGGACGGGAAACGGATAACGACATAAAAATTTTTGGTGAGGAGAAGCGGCAGTTAGTGAAGACTGGCAGAGAGGGTGAATTTGAGAGACTTGGAAGCGGCATGGCGTCATCCAATGAAATACCTTGTTAAGTAGCTTTGTACATTTGTAAATATATAATAAACCAGGTAGAGTTTACAATATTGCAATCATTTCAGACTAAGTTTAGTAATCATGTAGTTTTCCTATAGTATCCTGAGAGTAAACTCGTTTTCCATTGTTGTGTACAATGGTGGTGTCAGAAATCCTGATGAGAAAGAGCAGAAGTCGTACGCAGTAGCCATCCGGCTAGCAATCAGGGCGACCTAAGTGACGGTCGCACAACAGTTCATTATCTTGTTGCTTGATTGCCTGGTTAGTTCGTTGGTTTTTTTATTTTAGTAGGTTATTTTACGACGCTTTATCAACAGCTTAGGTTATTTAGCGTTAGAATGAGATGAAGGTAATAATGCCGGTGAAATGAGTTCGGGGTTCAGCACCGAAAGTTACCCAGCATTTACTCATATTGGGTTGAGGGAAAATCCCGGAAAAAACCTCAACCAGGTAACTTGCGCATTTTTCTGACCTTGACGTCGTGATCGGGCAGCAAGCGCTAAGTATGGAAAGAGGAAGGGTTGTGTACATGAATAAGCAACCTGTTGGATTAAGAAAACAGTGGTGCACAAACTTCAAACGGAACGTGACATTTTATGTCGTTATTTTTATATCGCTTCTTTCTGTTTAATATTATCCATATTGTCTGTAAAACAAAAGTACTAACACTGATTTCTTAATATTGCACTTGTGTTTTAAATCTTAATAACATAATAGAGAGTTAAGAAGGAAATTCACATAAATTCCAGAGTAGTATAATATTATATTGTATTAAGTGAATGAAACACATCATTCATAAAGAAAGTTATATTCCAAAGAAAGAGATTGAGTATGACATGATAAGTTGGAATTTATATTGATGGCATCTTTAGCCTTACAAAACAATCAATAAACTAATGAAAACAATATTACAGTACAAAGCAAAATTTACCTAGGTACTGTATCTGTTTTAAGTGTAACTAATATTACATAACAAAACTCTCATCGCATTATGCTTTTAAGGTGATATTTGTGAGCAACTTCCTATCATCAGAATATTAAATTATTTTCTCGAAATCTGCTGAAGCTATAGAGCTGACATTTTTACAACACATGGGCACGTATCTTTTGCTTATGATGTAACAGTAGTTGCTTTTTTAATTCATTTCCTTACAAATAATTTCCATGCGAATATTTCCAAAATTTTCAATACACTATCTTCAGTAATACGTATATACGGTATATTAGATTTACAAAAACATCCTGTAAGGCTACTAAATAAATAGGCCTATACCTGAAAATTTCACTTTTCTATACGAAAAGTTGAGAAAATATTTTTTTGAATAAAAACATCGAACTTGTGAAAAATGAGCATTAAAATTAAAACTTACATTCTTATAATGCACTTATACTTCTCAGGCAAATCTAAAAATTAACATGGATACAGTTTTAATAAGTTCTCTTCCCTTTATCTATTCAATCAGTGCTGGCCATCCCTGAATATAGCTCGATCAAGCGGCATATACCAGCTCTTTCGTCTGTCTCTTTCCTTTCCGCTGTAAAGCGCTCAGGCTCTCCTGGGCTCTAAAGCGCGCGCTTGCCCCTGTGGGCATCAATTGACATGCCTGGTGGAAGAGATAAGTTAGTGTAAATATTTTGTAATCAATGAATTGCAAATATGATCAATCAATATATTTTCATATTTTGACAGAAATTCACAGATCATTAAGTGAAAACTACAATAACATTTACAACAGACGTGCAACAATGCCATGTACTTGCTTGCAGTATAATAATTATGATTTTGTTGTTACTGAATATAATTTATTATTAAAACTTACACGGATTGTTACAATAATTTACACTCAGATTTTATTATTGTAGTTAGTTATAGTTAAATAATTGCTAACTTTGTATTGTTGCTTAGTGTTCTTTAATTCCCTGAAAAGCAGGTTCATAAACCATACAGAATCGATGCAATGGCTGACTGTTGTCACGTGACAAACATTCGTACTGTCACGGCAGTGAATCACGCAACAGAATTTATGTGGCTTAATGTCAAGGCTAATTTTTAGTGCTTGTAGATAGGCAAAGTAATGCAGGTAATGCTTTATTTTTGTTGAATCTTTTCAAGTATAGAGGATATTCAGCGATGAAAAATTGATCTGGGTAGGCCTATAATAAATTAAATAAAAAGTGGAATCGACAGCTTTTATCACAACAAATTTCACATGACCTGTTAGGAATACAATTCCGTTAGATGAGAATTCTTTACTTAGTTGGCTGAGCTACGGCTATATCCGCTTCAGATATTATACAGAGTGAATAGAACTTCATTATACTGTCAGTAGACTCACTTGTTAAGGAAACAATTTATTCAGAATCGACAATTCAGCAGAACACAAACTGACTAGTTTTCTCAGCAATTCTGGCACCTTCTTATGAAATTAATCATTATTCGCTGCAGTTTCCTTTATGGAATAGAAGTGATGTTTTAACTGACATTATTTTTCATCTACTCCAGTAATTTCAACAGTAATACTAGTAAAAACATACAAGACGTTATATTTTTGTACTCTAGATATGAATTTAAATCAGTTACTTCAATTTATGAAAATTCCGCGATGTCTATTTAGAAACAGACTCACTAATAAAATTAATTTAGTAAAAGTGAATATAGACTGAGGGAAGCCAAGAACTTATTATCACACGCTATACCTTAAAACTTAGAAATGTAGGACATTCCAAATATCTAGGAGTGACACTAAGCAAAGATAATGTATGGGACGGTGGGATCGTTAAAAGAGTGCGAGAGGCTAGAAGGGTGATTGGATTGTTTGAATGTTATTTGGTAAGATCAGGATCAATCGAATAAAACTAAAGTCTGCATGTATGTACAGGGACATAATTTTATTTTTACTAACATTTCTAATATTAACCTGGCTATACCTTTGGATCAACGATTGAGAACCGAAAATACCGTTTGCTATCCCCTTCCACGACTGGAGTTCGATGATACTGGCGTAAAATACAAACAAATCACTCTACAAGGTATGGAGGAAAGAAAAGTAGTTCATCCATTTACGTAAACTAGGAAGTATCACGCTTTTGTGTTTGATAATTTTCATTAGGTTTTTGTTTAATCAAAATATAGTATACAGTAGTATTAACAACTAGTCTTTTTACTCACGAACTGAGCTGTCCATGCGGACGTATTCATTATGCAGTGTATATTATACTGTCTACAGCACATTAGCGTACACTACAGACAATGAAGTTAAATTGAAAAATAATCATAATATGGATATTTAAACACATTTTTGAAAATGGTGGCCGTTCATTTCGATACAGGCTTCAGTTCTAATGTGTATATTATCGCACAATTACCAGGTTCGTACTTCGTATCAGTAACTCATGTTGAAATAATTCTGTACTTACTCTGTAAAAGAGTACCTTACGTACTGTAAATTCAATCTTCACTTCTACCTGATCCGAAATGATAAAATTACTCAGACATGCTATCTACTGTCCGTCCAAGTGGTTATGTCGCAGGGTCGTTAAATGGGAGGAAATCACGTGACAGTTAATTACTTAACGATGCCCTTTTATTTAAGTTATTTTAAACAATTGTATGGGTATAATATTACGTAGACGTCCAATTCCTAACAGAAATTAATGTTCTCAGAAAAGAGCTAAGACAGCCAGCCACTAGCCTTACAGAGAGACGAATAAAAGCTGGTGGGGGAAACCGGGATGCG
The DNA here is from genome assembly GCF_040183065.1 of Periplaneta americana. NCBI lineage: Eukaryota > Metazoa > Arthropoda > Insecta > Blattodea > Blattidae > Periplaneta > Periplaneta americana. The sequence continues at coordinate 113,353,034 of NC_091132.1, forward strand.
ACGTAGGCAAATGGACGACAGTACCTGTGCGAAAATTATTCAATATTGAAAGCTCTTTCGTCACTGGAAAACGCGAACATATTTTTGGAACGTACTGTTTACTATGACCATAAGGATACTATCACTGTATATGCGGTCTTGGATCTGTGTGGAGGACGGTTGAACTTCATTAGTAGAAGGGTTGGGAATGAAGTACATTCATAAACTCAGGTACAATAAAAACAGAAGTAAAAATAAAATGATGTCCCTCTATGTCTAATGACTACTCACTTCACTTACGTGATTCGGGTTCCGCGTTTTGCGCATAGATAACAGGACTGTGACTCATTTTCAACTTGCACACCACTTCGGTGAGCCACGCTATGCATGATGTGTATCTGTGGAGAGTTATGTCGTGTACTAGGATAAATGTGTGTAAGTGTTCGTGTAAGTGTTGTGTAGGGAATGGATGACGTTGATGAGGAAGGGAGAAGTGGAAACCCGGTGTCGGGCCGCAGCCTAGTCCTGTCGAATGGCACCAAGGGAGCCGCCAGGCTTAACGTCCCTATCCGACGGACGAATCACTATCAACAGTGACATATCGCTGGCTGAGAACCAGACTGTTCTAAGTCCAACTTATTATAAGAAAGAAATCTGTGTTTCATTGTGTTTCAGTTCTTGTCTGCTTATATGAATCGAACAAAATTGTAAATATTCCTCTCCATAAGGTTGCTATGAAGCTATTCCAAATTGTTTCATGAAACTTTGAATGCGAGGAGCTTAAAATAGCTCTCCTGAAAAAAAAAATAGTAAAATGGACTTGGAACAGTCTGGTTCTGTGCCATGGATACCTATGCTTTTTCTTCATATGCATTGCGGAGAGATTTGGGATTTAACCCAGGCATATTGGTGCACAATCTAGTGATTAGAATTTGTACACCACCAAATTTCCTAGTCCCGAGGTAGAAATTTTACGTGAAAATTTGTGACCTCGCCGGGAATCGAACCCGGGTCGGCTAGTCTAGAGTCTGCTACCACAGAGTTCATATTGGTAGAAATATTGTGCCCTACGGAAAAGAAGCGAGCAAAGAATGAGAGCAGTTGTAGCAGAATTCTTATATAGACCCTGCAGTAGAAGCGCGAGAGTATGTGGAATAGACAAAATACAAAATGAGATTGTTGGGTACATGATTATGAATGATGGAGAGGACTTGATTGGGAGGATTAAGAAGACAAGCCTCTATTGGTTTGGCCACCTGATTCGTACGGATGATTTCAGGCACCTCGAAAAACTATGCAGGGCGTTTCCGAGGTGGTGTTACAAACTTTCAGGGATGATGGCGAAGGGCACATGTATCAATTTGAGATAAGGAACCCTGGTTCGGAAATGACCGAGTCGAAAGTTACAAGCAAAAATAGTTCTGTGGGAATGAAATAATTTTATTACTCTGTACACCTTATTTATGTGTATTTATCTGTACATCTTACACATACTGTATTCATCTGACGTTGTTTACGTTGTCTACTTACAGTATTCCATTCAGTGCTCTGTCTGAGGGATGGGGACAGGAACTACACTAAAGCAATGCAGATAGCGTAATGTATAACGGACATGGTCGGTCCTGATATGCACGTCTGTAGACAGCAATGTATGTGTACAAGTTGCAGTGTCCAGTCGATCAGTCCTAGTGAAATGGAGGAGTACACGAGAGCGGAATATGCAGACCTGATTTTCGAAAACGGATGAGCCAATGGGAACAGTAGACAAGCTCACAGATTGTATCGGTACAAGTACCCACGTAAGAGACATCCGGACCATACCATTTTTCCACGACTGTTCCAAGGGTTAAGGGAAGGAGGGAACGCGTTGTCAAATTACAATTCCATTTCCACACAACTATTTTTGCTTATAACTTTCGACTCAGTCATTTCCGGAACATGGTTCCTGGTCTCAAATTGATACATGTGCCCTTCGCCATCATCACTGAAAGTTTGTAACACCACCTCGGAAACACTCTGTATATAGTAAATAGACACCATCTGGAAGCAAGAAGACGGCCCGATCCAGTCGCTCATGAAATGATACATCAGGAAGATGCTAAGGGACCGGTTTCTGGAAGAGAAGGAAACACGGAATCGACAACTTTGGAGACAAGTGGGGAACGACCATCAACTGTAAAAAGTATCTACGTACATACATGCATACATGCATACATACATGCATACACGCATACACGCATACACGCATACATACATACATACATACATACATACATACATACATACATACATACATACATACATACATACATACATACATACATACAATTAAGCTATGTATGTACTACACTACTACTATTTTAATGTCTTCCTAATCATCCCATAAAATTTATTCTGTTGTGCCGAATTTTTTCCATTACTGCTACTGCTACTACTACTACTGCTATTATTATTATTATTATTATTATTATTATTATTATTTTATTCTTTCCTATAATTTTTCTTGTAGAATAAGCATGATATTTTGGGGAACACTTAATTTTGTTTTTGTGGTAATACGTTAATAATACGAACATAATATAAAAATTAACCTAACTTCCCTCCACTAGGGGCTGGTAGTACCTTCGTCTTGTAATTTTATGTATTGCCTTTAGTAGTAGCCTTAACCGCCCAATATACTTTGCATACTTCCACTCGGTAATGAGTTTTGGAATAATATTCTGGGGAAATTCCACAGATAATAACAGTATATTTCTATTACAAAAAAGTGTAATTGGAATAATAGTAGGTGCCAAATCTAGGCAATCGTGTAGGACTATTTAAAAAAAAACTACAAATAATACCCATGGCTTGTCAGTATATCTTTTCATTAATAATCTTCCTCGTAAGTAATCGTGAAAACTTTGTAACTAATTCAACAGTTCACAGCATAAATACAGGTCAAAAAATGACTTTCATACTCCATCGGCAAATCTATCGTGCTGTCAAAAAGGATGCGTTATATGGCAGTAAAATTTTTTAATAGCCTCCCTATCGATATAAAAAATGAAACTCAAAACGTAAGATTATTTAGGGCCAAATTAAAGAAGTACCTAATTTCTCACGCCTTCTATTCTGTAGGTGAATTCATGACATTCAATAACACTTCATGAAACTGATACTAAAACTTTGTGTTGTACTGGTAGACTACATTGTAAATCTCGTCTGTGTATATTTCATCTAGACTGTGACTATAAATTAAGACTTTATAATAGTATTAAGTTTTTTGACTTGTCCCATATTCTAGCTGTGAAGCAATGTATGAATACCATGGAATGTTAATAAATACAATACAATACTAGTACATTATGCAACGAGCCTATAATGATAGTAATTAAGACGCGAGGATGTTTATGAAAGGAGCACAAGCGAGTTTCATAATTTTCATACGAGCGTCTTAATTACCATTATAGTCTAGTTTCATACGAATTTTTTTTGCTCGACCATATGTCTAACTTGAAATTATTCATAAGTATTCATGTAATTCTTATGTGACTGGGGAGCAAACTGACCTTATGCAATCTCGTAAATTGTGAGATGTGCGCAGACGCGAAAGTATTGATTTTTTCCGGGCAACGAATGTCGACGACCTTGATATAAATTCGAGAGTAAGATAAACGTTAAACTTGATATAACCTTGAAATTGAATTCGACATTGAAAAACGAGATGACAAATTGAATTTATTTGATTATTATTTACAATTTACGCTAATTATTATAGTAACAGAACATAACCTTCTGCGACAGTATTGGATTTCCAGCCTGCGTGACGTTTTGCTAGTTGTCTTTCGATTGCATATCCGAGAATAATCGAAAACCTGAACTTTAATAAATAGGTGTACTTTAATGACATGCATTAAAGGACTGCTACCAGGAGTATAATTACTACATTTCGGCATGGTCGAGCATAAAATACAATACAATACAATGGCAGAGTGATTAGCGTCTTTCTGCCTTTCACCGTGGCGACCAGGGATCGATTCCCTTCTGGGTCATGAAGCAATTTGTGGTGGACATTGGGGTGCGAGGGGGTTTTCTCGTGATTCTCCCTATCCTCCTCACCATCATCATCATTCCACCAATACTCAAAATCACCTTCATTCTGAGGAATCCAGACCTAGACCACAGAGCAAAAAAAAAAAAAAATAACTAAAAGTTGTACATATTCGTGTTCAATAAAGACTATTACTTATCAGTAGCTTTACAGTACGATTATTTATTCCTGACAGTCGCCGGAGATGTGCGCGTGAGACAGGCGAGTCCATTTAGTTACGCTAAGGGGTGTTTGGGTTATTCACTCGATTGCCTTTACCGACCGCTCGCCCTATCTCTTCTCCGGAACTCTCCCCACTTCTCCTATTACTTCCCCTCTTTCGCATCGCTGAGCTGTCAGGTCTAAATAATCGGTCTGTACTTCATGTTGAACATGTGATCAGGTATGATATTGGGAATGTCTAATGTTGGTTCACATATTCGCAGCAGTGAGGGCGAAACAGCCAAAACGCCTGATCTATGAAGATAGATTCTGATGATCAAGCAATTACAAGCCTAATACTGGTCATTTATGATGAGCTTCCATAGTTTCGAAGTGAAATCGTAATTACTATTTCAAACATCGTCTCAGAATAGATTTGATATAATTATGGAAAGAGGAGTTAACTACAGTGTGTCTGCAGAAACATTCCGGGGTTATAAATTGCTATAGCGTCGCTGTCAGTAGCCGGATTTATACGAAACTGGCATCATTAGAAAGAGAAACTCAAACATTTTTGTACCTACCTCAGAGACACTCGATGTGTGTCACGCTGCAGACATCAAGGCGATATTCCCACTCATGCCACACACGTTCCAACATATCTATAGGGATGGACTCGATGGCGGCAGTGATACGAAGTTGGAGCCCTTGCAGATTTTGAGGTAGAGGAGGTATATAGACAAGATTCTTTATGTGACACCAAAGAAAAAGAAGTGACAGACGGTCAAGTCAGGGGACCTCGGAGGTCAGCTGCAGAAGACATTACCTTGGTTCCCAGCGTGCCCAATCCATCTTCCTGCAAGTTGTCGATTTAGAATATTCCGTACATCAAAATGCCAGTGAGGAGGTGCTCCATCTTGTTGGAAAAGAAATTCGTTACCTTCTTCTTCCAATTGCGGAAACAGCCATTCAGTAAGCATATCAAGATAACTCGTACCGGTGACAGTGTTCTCTTGAAAGAAAAATGTGCCATACACTTTCCTTTTCGAAACGGCACAAAACAAATTTAGCTTAGGGGAGTCACGTTCAACCTCCAAAATGAAATGTGGATTCTCGCTCCCCCAAATCCTAACATTGTGCTTGTTTACTTTTCCGTTGACGTGGAACGTTGCCTCGCCACTAAAAATGAATTTGGCTGAAAGGTCTTCATCATCCGCCATTAGTGTCAATAAATGTTCACAGAAAAACACGTCGTTTTTCATGGTCATCAGATTTCAACATTCAGATCATTTAACACAATTTGCTTATAGCCAACAATGCCTTAATGACAAGCGAAATAGCGGAAACGGCGTCAACAATTATCAGTTACGCATTTCCTTAAATTCTTTGAGCTGTTCTTTCTAATGGCACCGGTATGAATTTCGTGAAACACATAGTGACAGAATTATAGCAATTTATAATCCCGGAATATTTCTGCGGACACCTATATATATATATATATATATATATATATATATATATATATATATATATATATATATATATATATAATTTGAACTAGTAATGGAAATTTCGGGAAAACGGCTGAACGGATTTTAATGAATGACTCCTCATTTTGTCCCTTGGAACCCAAAGATTTTCAGAAAAATAGTAGTTTTCAATAAAATGTTAATTTTCCTACATAATTTTTGCTATTTTCCAAAATCCATCTGTCATCAGTTTTGAGACACAATGGCTTTCCAGAATAAAACAAAATACACACACTACAATAAGCAATATTACACGAAGGCCATGCATGACTGCAGGATTTTTGACATATTTAGAGCAAATTCTGTGACATAATGACAACAATATGTCGATCTTCATTTGTGTAATTTTTTATAACGTCTCTATAATTGGTTAAGAACTTTTAAGAGTTACTAAAAACAAGCAACTAATATACATATTAATGATATAGCCTATTGATGATATGAAACTCAAACCTTTTGGGGTTATATAAATAGACGTAGAGAATAGGCCTATCTTAAATTAGATGTTCATTTCTATACTTTACTAAGTGACGGCTGTATAATATATACAGTATATGTTACTGAAAACTACAAAACTTACGTAAGTTAAAATTATTGTTATTAAAAATTATATATTTTTATAGTTATTAATCAAGTGATGTGGGTCTCTTTCATATATTTAATGGCGATGTGGTGTGGATATTTATATGCGTGATTCGCTCCAGTATTTTCTAGAGAGAGAGCAAAAATTACAGTTCCTAAGAAAAGACCAAAAGGTATTACTTAGTGATAAAATAAGAAGCCTACAAGATTTTGTACTATCCCGATCATTTTAGCACGATCTCTTAGCAGGATAAAATGATTCTACCCTCTACATTTCAAGGTAGTTCACGAAACATGCAGCAGCTATACCAAGATGCTATGTCTATTGTTCGAAAGCATGGCAAACTGATATTTTCTTAACTCCCACCTACAATCCACAATGACCTGAAATAGTTACGACTGCTTTACTCCCACATGAAAAGTCCACTGATCGTCCTCTCATTGTTACTTGCGTTTTCGCTTTTAAACTCAAAGCTGAAGATAGATAGATTCAAGAAAAAGTATTTGGCATAAAAAACCATTCAGAGAGAGTATGTTTCATTATTATGGAAGTAAATAACTTTTAAAATGACTGGTAGGACCATTCTTCATTGAGAATAGATCTGAAAAATTTTAATTTGAGCTTCTAATTAATTTAGTTTGCAGCATTTGCTGCACAAGCCACTAGTACTGTATATTTACGAGTATTGTCTTACCGACTCTAAAGTTAAAAGTGGATATTATATACTGATAATGATTTGTAAGTCCAATTATATGTCCATCGTCCGTGAATAACCTCTTCAATTTTAAAAAGGAACCATCACTATCAGAGAGTGTGTTCAAATAAATGAGCATCGCAACATAGAGTCAAAGGAATATCATAAAGCGAAGAGAAACCGTTGTAAACAATATTTAAGTAGTACTTAAACTAATGAAATGAGTAGTTCTCATAATTAATTTTATCAGTTGAAATGACATTTACGTGAAAAAGAAGTAGGTTAATATAATTATTACTTCCTTCCTACTTATTTTACAGCTTCACGACTCGTATTATTTTAACACTGATGTGTCCTAGCGCACACAATATCTGTCAAAAGGATTACAATACGGAAAATAGAAGCAGGTTTAAACTCATAACACTGCAAACGCTTTTTGCGCAATTAACGAGGATGAGTTATTTAGTGTTAATTACATGATACCGTCGCCATGGAGTACGCAACAGTTTAGGCAAAGCACTGACGCTACGTCTTGCGTCATATTAACTATTAACGAAATGGCCTATATGTAAAATTATACATAAAGATATACCTTTCATATTACATAATCTCATCCATTTTATAGAATTAAAATATTTTCCAGAAAAATGAATCATAAGGTAAGCTTAGTCTACATATGTCCACAGTTGCACATATGGAATATGAAATATTTAGTCCAATTATTCTTCGATTCAGTCATAAAATTGCCACAATATTATTATTATTATTATTATTATTATTATTATTATTATTACATGTAAAATTATACATAAAGATATACCTTTCATATTACATAATCTCATCCATTTTATAGAATTAAAATATTTTCCAGAAAAATAAATCATAGTGTAAATTAAGTCTACATATTATGTCCACAGTTGCACATATGGAATATGAAATATTTAGGAATATGTATGATAAGTATTTCTTGTGTTAAATTTTAACGTACCTTGTAAACATGTTTCGACCTATTTTGGGCCATCTTCAGAGTTCTGAAGATGACCCAAAATAGATCGAAACACGTTAACAAGGTACATTAAAATTTAACACAAGAAAGACTTATCATACATATTCCGAAATGATACAGTATTAAAAGTTGTGTAATCAAGATGTATGAAATATTTAGTCATTATTCTTTGATTCAGTCATAAAATTGCCACACTATTATTATTATTATTATTATTATTATTATTATTATTATTATTATTGTTGTTGTTGTTGTTGTGTGTTCGAAGGGCCTCAGATTGTTTATTAAGGTTGAAACATAGAAATTGATCGTTCATGCTTTCATAGTCAGTTCATACCATTGGAGTGTAAACTAAACTTTTCTTGGGAATGTTGTCGTCATATGAATAAATTAAATCCACATGTAAAAAACGCGCCTTAAGACACAATAAAACTAAAAACGATCTTACACCATTCAATATATTTTCCTCTAATTTGTTTGAAGAGAACACAAAAGAAACGGAATTGTAACGGCTGCAAGATTACGATCTTTGGCTGTTGATAATAATTCATGCATCTAGCACATCTCAAGAGACCTTGACACACTGCAGAATTACACTGGTATTGCGCTCTGCCGTCGTTAGATTATCTAAATGCAATACCATTCACTCCACCTATGCGCCTTCCGTCATTGCTGCAACACTGTGAAAAAAAAACGCATCAATTTTTTTAAAGGACTGTGTAACATCGAGTTTTTTTTTTTCATCATATGAAGTGTAATGGAAATATTGTACAGTTACTGACGGAATAGAAGTTTTCAATTCAGCATTCCTGATACTAAAAATAGAAAAAGAACACTGGTATTTGGCGTTCGATTCTCCCCTCTGTCTGTCTATGTCGCTCTTTTTATTTGTAGGAGTTAGTGCTATATTAACTAATATATTTTTTAAGTTAAATAGTAACGAGAATATGTATACAATAATAGTCACATGTCATTTTAAGGAGACTCCTCTGAAAATCATGAACATTAAAAAAAATTATTGGCTACTTCATTTCTTTAGAATGTATA